>NW_003206671.1:322314-323952 GCF_000006405.1 Perkinsus marinus ATCC 50983
CCGACCTTTCGTCTCATTAGAGGACAGCGAGGTGACCTCGTACAACAGGCCAAGTCCCAAGCCGATCCGCTGTACTTCAGGCGCAACCTGGGGACGACAGTTGCTTCACAACGGGGGCTTTCCATCAACACTTACTTTTTGCAGTCGCGACGTGCCGATCATAGAAGCGAGCGCAGTGGGAATATCTGAAACCAACGGAAGCTTTCACAACAGTAATGTTCGTTGAGCTTACCGTCTTGCGAGTACCACGCTGTCCTTGGTATCCGCATCACAACATGGCCTTCCGCGAAAGTTTTCCGAGCAAATAAGCCTCGCTCGTTCCCACCAAGGCTCGGCAATGATCTCACCCTCGCGCCAACATACCCACCAAACGTATCAGATTGCAGCGTTCTCAGCAACGCCTGCGACAAGACCTATTCATCAAGGCTAGGAGCGGACTTACCCTAGACGACTGGAGAGGGCCACGAGTAAAATCATCAGCGATCCGACGCGCAGTTGCTGCACAAACACGATTTCAACAGATCATAGGAATCGTCAGAGGCCAATATATAGTGAAATTGCGTAAAGTATATATGGTACGTTGCCAAACTGTATAGTTGACACCAGTTTTCGATGCAATTCAGTGCTGACCGAGCGCTAGCGTAGCGCTTCACATGGACATGTCGCACGATGAGCTACAGCGGCCACTCAAGCAGAAGCAGATGTTTCTCACCATTGGTCCACCGCAATATTTCCTCACGCGAGACCTCATCAGGATTCGGGGGGTTCCGCGCATCCGACTCCACCGCATTCTCCCGCAGGTTGGCCCACCATGACCCCAATATAATACCAGCGGCGAGGACCATCATAGCAGCATATACCCTACATGATCAAGCAGAGGTACATATCCCGTTTACCTCTGACCAGTGTGGGAAAGTGTGCACATGACCATATGGGAAATTCTTGTTGGTTTCTGAAAATTTCTACCCGAATTCGCATATAAACTGTTATAATTAGTGAGGAAACTCTTGAGATCAGCCAAGGAAGACAATCAAATTTCCCAACACTGCGTCTGACAGTTTCGACCAGTGCACTCAGCATGTGGAGATTACCATAGTCATTATCGCTCGCTACTGCACAATTTCAAACTATTTGCGCCTCATACAGTTATGTACACCAGTGCGAATGGCCGAGGATAGAAAATAAAAAAAACACTGGCGTTTCTCATCGTTGTCGCTTTGGAACTTCGAACCCTCTCGAAACTCACCGCCAATTAACCCAACGTGCGCCGCTGAAGCCCTTTTTTCGACCTCCGTTGTGGCGAGTAGCTGCGGCCATGGAAAAATCTATCAGATAGTGAAGGAGTCGCACTATAACGAGACTAAGAGTATGCACTAACAACTCAACGACATAGACAACGGTTAAGACGGTATCACTGTTCAAGCATGTATGACTCTCCCTAGGCCTGAAGTAACGCAAGTGTCACCTGCTACACTGATCTGGTGAATCGAGGTCAAAAATTTCAGAAGCTGACTACAACCCCCCCTCCTCTTTGATAAGCGCTCATGAGATTCGAATGTGACGTTTATCTTGCGAGGGTAAGCTCCCACCTTTGTCTCGTCCTCCAGGCGACTGACTGCTCGTGATAGTTCAACCTGA
>NW_003206671.1:324052-331810 GCF_000006405.1 Perkinsus marinus ATCC 50983
TTCCTTGCAGTCAGGACCTCGACGAGTAATATTTCCGGATGCACCCGCCCAGCAGCCGTGAAGATCCACCTCAGTCTCCACGGTGCGTTGCAAGTCCCGAATCCTCTGCTTCAGCCCTGAAAAGCATGCCTACTCCGACGGACACATCAGAGCACAGTGTCACCCATGTTGCCACTCACGAATGAAGAGGCGTCAGTCGTTCGGTGTCAATTTACCTAAGCCGCGATTCGCATTATCCCCATCAACTTTGTCAGTAATTCCGTCTATCTGCGGTACCACGGACGAGGGGCTGTTCGATACAGACGGCGCAGACGACATGTCAGCTATCTCAACCTGAGCCATCCGTGAGCTCCATTCCATATCAACGAAACACCGCATTCTCCAGTGTCCAGGAATGGCATCGTATGACTGAACACATCTATCGCACGATTGCATTCGGATTAGTGCTGGCTCTGTCGTATCATTCCAACCACCTCGGAACTCGGATTCATTCAAAGGGCGAGATGAAGCCCTCGCCTTTTTCGACCGACCATTGAGGTCAGCGGTAAAAAAGGATAACACACTGAGCTGAGGAGCACAAAGATCGGCATCAGAGATGGGCAAACTATCACCAAGCCTGTGTCGAATGAGCATTTTACAACAGAACTCAACAACCACCGAAAATATATTCGTGGTCCTACGACTCTCATGGCCTCTCCGAGAGGAATGCCCCCAGTCAAATTACAACTACTATCAACCCAACATCAGCATAGCAGGTATAGAAGAGCCGGTCACTGAACCAGTCATCACGGACTGAGAAAATGGATGCGCTGATCCTATACACAGCTAATCCAGTGACGAAGAGCAATATAATAGTAATGACAATGAAGAGGTGACTCCAGTGTACCGACCAATACCTCTCAATGGTAACAAATGAACTACAATGAATACTTTTAATCAACTATCTCAGATACACTTGAAAAATAACGGCAGAAACCGCCAAGGGAACGGCTCGACTGAAACCGCAGCACTGCCAAGAAAAGACTACATATTCACAGAGAGTGATACCACGTGGACGACAGCCTCATTCGGACTAATGCGTTGCATAACGAGCCGATTCTCTGAGAATTGCGAGTAGTCCCGCAACTGTTTCACCCAGTCCGCAGCCTCTCGCAAATGAGCAGTCACCACCCCTGGGAGGTGGTCAGGCGACGAGCTTGTAGGTTTTTCAACTTCACAGGGTGCACCAGTTGCATCTGTAGTGCATCCAACACTGCTAGAAACGGCCACCTCAGTCTTCACATTATCGTCGACCTCTGAGTCATCGGGCTCCTCCTTTGGAGATGTAGAGTCAACCTTGAAAGCCTCGTCGACCAATTCATAGATTCTCACCAACAGCTTCAAAGCAGGACCAAGACCGAGAACCGGATTCCGCTTGCAGTTCTCCATGAACGCTGGTGCATAATACAGCAGATACGCGGGCTTCTCGTCAATACCATCTCTGTTGAGGTGCTCTACAAGCTCCTCACGCTTGGCAGCAGGCAAGTCGTCGAAGGCATCTTGCAGTAGCCGCGTGTCAGCTGGGTTGAAGATACGACATAGACACACCAGCCTTGCAAATGCTCGATCCGCTCTATTAGTGATCTTCGGGAAGCTCTCAGCCGCTCGTTTGAGAAGAAAGCGATCATATACATCCCGAGGAGAACCAGTCTGTAGCTCCTGGAGGGCGTCAATTCCTCGGGCGAAGTTGTTGTACATGGTCTCAGTCATGAAGAGGCTTCCTTCCAGAGATCTCGCACCCAAAATCCCAGACATATCAGCAAATATGTGGAATAGGAAAAAGGGCATAGCATCAGTGGTCTTGTCCTTGAAAAGCCGCTTCACGCCGACCAGATTTGCCGGTAGATTCTCACCCTGGAGGAACTGTCCAAAGTTGAAGTTAACACGAAGTGAAGTCCGTATTAAGTCCTTGTAGTGGTCGGACAGGCTCTTATAGCTAGGCAGAACTTCAGGACAGTGGTCCATGATGTACCCAAGAGCAGCGTCGTGGTCACGAATTTCGTGAGGTACAACATCTGCTCGGAAGTCGTTCATCTTACCGAGGTCGTGGATCGCTGTGAAGCACAGAAAGGCATCCAGGAGCTCCGCGTCGCGTACAGTCTTGATCTTCACCACGTCGGTAATCCACTGCCGAATAGCTTGCCAAGAGCGCTCGCTGAGACGATCCTTAGGATTCTGCCCCCTCACAAACTGGTCGTACTGGTTAGAGCACACCCAGAATACACTCAGCATCGCCCCTTGGGTCCTCAAACTCTCAACTTCTGCGGCAGCGAGCGGTACTGAAGCCGAGGCATCAGGAGTGAGATCAATCCGCCCCTTGAAGTAGCCCAACTCGGGATAGACAGAACGGATCTGCAGCAGGAAGTCGGTCTCTGTGCATGAGTTGCTCAAGATATCCTGCGCTAAGCGCAAGCCCGCATTCCGATGACGAGCCAGTAGCGCCTGAAAAGAACAGACTTGTACGACTAACACGTAAGTCACAGCACGCTACACACACACGTCGACAAGCACGAAGATTCGAGTTCGATGTCTCACTTCATCTGTGACTGGAATCCAGGGCTTCCCCTCGACCATCGCCTCGGAAGCGTTAATCTTGGTCAGGAACAGTTTCATCTGGTCGAAGGGCATTCGGGCAGAATATGTAGCTCCAAGAATAGCCAAATCCTTAATGTGGATTGTGACGTAGCCATCTTGGTACAGCGCAGCGTCACCAAACTCGTCTTCAGCAGTCTCGTAGACTTTCAAAAGCATCCTCACAGCAGATAACAGGCCCACGGAGTCATTCCGCTTGCAGTTGCACAAGAAAGCGGGAGCATAGTAAACAAGGTAGCCGGGGCGACCAACAATACCATCTCTAGTGAGAAATTCCGTGAGGGCCGAGCGCTCTGCTGGAGTCAACCCTTCGTTCCACACAGCTGTGACTTCCTCGGCATCACTAAAGTCACTGACACGGGCTTGACAGCTCAGCCGGGCCAGAGCGAAGTCTGCTCTGTTGACCACATCTGCCCCAGTCGCCCGCGCTCGCCTAGTCAAGTACGACTTGTACACATCATCGACGCTCTCCGTGGTAAGCATCTCCAAACAGTTGACGCCATCCTGGAAGGTACTGTATAGAGACTGATCCATGTTCAAACTTCCCTCCCAAGTGCGGGTGCCGGAGCTACCAGCAATGTCAACGAAGATGTGGAACAGATAGAACGACAAAGCATCCTTCCCCTCGTCACCCAGCATAGTCTTCACCTTCACCAAGTTGGCCGGCAGATTTTCGCCCTGCAGAAACTGACCAAAGTTGAACTCCACAGTAAGTGCGGAATGTATCAGCTTCTGGTAGAAGGCAGGCAACCTCAGATAGCTAGGGAGTACTGCGGGGGTATTCTCGATGATATACAAGAGAGCTTTGTCGTGATCTCGAATACCCGGAGACAAGTCCCTTCGGATATCACGGATCTTGCCCAAGTCGTGAATGGCCATGAAACATAGCATCGCATCCACCGCAATGGGATCACCCGTCAGTTTCACAACGTTCTTGACCCACCACTGCAGCCTGCGCCAACTCTCATGACTAAGTCGCTCAGCTGGAGTCTGGTTCTTCGTGAAGTCACCGTAGTTGTCAGTGCAGATCCAGTAGACACAGAGCATCGCGCAAACAGTCCGCCTATACTCAGATTCACTGTCTGAAAGCGTAGCAGAAGGGTGAATCGCATCAGGAGAACAATCAGTATTCCCGATAGTGTCTCGGAAGTACTGCAGCTCCGGGTAGATCCTCTTGAAATCATCGAGGAGCTTTGTCTGCTCGCAGCTACCCCCCAGCAAGAACTCAGCATTTTCCCGGCCAAAAGCACTCAGTGCCGCAAGTTTCTCCTCCGACGTCCACAGCCGCCACGGTGCCAGCCGGACTTGCCCCTCGCACTTACCCCGGTCTCCCTCAGCTCGGTGGATGCGGAAAAAGGTAGACTTGAAGACAACAGCCGAGTCACATTGGCGAGCAAGTTCAGCGACCTCCGCGATGTGAATGGTGATAACATCCGAATCCTCCGAGGCCGACCTTTCTGATTGCGAACCAGGATAGTGCAAGGCATCTCCGTAAGGTTCAGAAGACACCCCATACTCCACAGCAGCAGCATCATAGATCCTCAAGAGAAGGCGCATCGCCAGAACCAAACCGACATCAGGATTCTTCCGAGCGTTCTCCATGAAAGCCGGCATATAGTAGATAAGGAAACCAGGCGACTTGTGAATTCCGTCGCGGTTGAGATAGTCAGTGAGCTTGGTCTGCTCGTTCGGCTCCAGCTGATTCCACGCGTCCAATACCGCTCGACCACCCTCTTCATCGAAAACTCGCGAACAGCAGGCTAACCTGATGATCGCCCTGTCAGTCGGAGTCTGGAATGCAAGACCCTGCTCTTTGGCACGCAGTTTCAAGAAGGAGTCGTAGGTGTCATTCATGGTCTCGTGCGTTAGCAGCTGCAGAGTAGTAAGACCCTTCTTGAAGTTGTTGAACATGGTCTCTGTCATAAACATACTTCCATCAAGGCTCTTAGCTCCCATAATGCCGGCCATATCCGCGAAGATATGGAAGAGGTAGAAAGCTAGAGCAACATCACCCTTATTCCCGAGTAACGACTTCACATTCTTGATGTTCGCGGGCAGGTTCTCAGCTTGCAGAAATTGACCGAAGTTGAAATCCACCTTCAGAGAAGTCTCGATCAAGAGCTGGTACTTGTCGGGAAGACGACAGTAGCTCGGGAGCACCTCAGGCGACCTGCTCAGGATGTACGACAGACCAGCGTCGTGGTCCTGATATCCTGGAGCCAACTCCTCTCTGAAGTCCTTCATCTTACCCAAGTCATGTATCGACATGAAGCATAGCATCGCATCGACAGCGTCTGGCTCTTGCGGGTCGGTCAGCTTAACGACGTTCCTAACCCACCGCTGAAGATGACTCCAGTTCTCCTTCGAGAGCCTGTTGCTTGGAGGTTGGTTCCGCACGAAGTCGTCATACCGATCGGCACATACCCAGAATACCGAGAGCAGCGCACCCATAGTACGCCGGAACTCAATATCAGCTGGGTCAAGTGCAACAGCAGCACTTTGATCGGGAGTAGTATCGCTTCGCCCGCGGAAGTAGGAGAGCTCAGGGAAAGTTTTCTTCGCTCTCGACACGAACTCCTCATCAGTCAGCGTACAGTCCTTCGAGACGATGTCCATAGCTAACTGATGACCACACACTTGCAGCTTCGGCAGGGCAACCCGGCGACCTTCTCGACTTCCGAGCAGAGCCCCTTCCTTCCTCGCGGCCTCCAGCAGAACGTCAATGACAGCTTTCTGGTGATTAGCAGCAGCAAAATGCAACGGCACCCAGCCCGAGTATTTCGCTTGAGCCCAGAGATCGGCGTAACCTCCCGAGATCATAGCTTCACAAGCCATAGCATTGCCTGCTTTGGCAGCCTCATGGAGAGGAAGCAACCCTTTGTTGTTGTAGACATTCATATACTTCCGCACACATTCGCTCAGCTGCGGCAGAGCCACGAAAATAGTAAGCCGTCGATTCCGCGCAGCTGCATGCAGCGGCGTGTCACCGTCATGTTCGCTGGGCTTCCAGTTACAACACCGCCTCTCGAAAAGCTTCTTGAATTTCGATGGACTCCTGTCCACGACCATGTTCAGAAAAGTGTTCCACCAGTCGTCCCCATGCGAGCCGGCCCCAAGCAATTCTTCTAGAGAGGGTAGTTCTTCTTCGTCCCGGAGGCCCCTTGTCAAAGCTCCGCTCGCCAGAAAGTCCTGGAAGGAAGCAAAGACGAACCGATATAGCTTCGAAGTCTCCTTAGAACCCGCCAGCCTAGCAAGGAGCGGCAGGCGACCTCTACTGATAGACAGAGAAAGACCTCTCCAGGCTGCCGAGTTAGACTCAGATTTGACGAGACCCCATCTCACAACGTCGTCCTCCGAGAAACGGTTCTTCCGCTCGACCATCATAAAGAAAGCGATCGTCTCCAAGAGGGTTCTGTATCGGTCAACAGTGTCCTTCACCTTAGCACGGTCGGCTTGATGCTTCATAACAACCCTCTGGAGCAACACGGACATCGAAACTCGGTAAACATCCGAGATCGACAAGCTGTTGGGATCGCCTTGTGAACCGTCGTCGGTCGGCGTTAACAGTCCGCTGATCATGCGGCTCGGCGAAGACGCAAGCATTGGAGGGGCCTGGGGTAGCATCGGCCCCGAGAGGTCCTCCTCATCGAGGGGCTGGGATTCGATCCTCCTCATCGTGTTGAAGCTGGCATTGGAGTCCGACCAGAAGAGCGATCCCTACACAAAGAACTGATGCTTGCCCTTCTGCCCGAGTCCGACCGGACTGGATGCTTCTGCTCCCAATAACATAGCAGCATGTTCAGGCAAGCCGGGGTGTTGATGAACTCGACGCCCTCTGGCGAACTGGCGACCTTATCCCGGAACTCGTTCAGAAAGTCCTCGAACTTCGCAGCACTAGCCTGACCAAGGCGAGCATTAGCCACGAACCGACATTGTTCAGCATCCAGCAACGAGAGGCTCGAGCCTTCAAAACCTGAAGCTGTCAGACTCTCTTGCGAGTGATCACTGAGGTAGCCCTCCCTAACGGTGCAAACGACACGATGCTTATTGACAGCAAGCAATGAGAGTAGCTTCTCTATTGTACACTTGGCAGAGCCAGCTTCCTCGAGACCATCCATGAGAATCAACAACCGACCGCTAGCGAGCATCATGCGCATCAGATACAGGCGGCTCGACTCGTCGCCAAGACGGGATCTCATCCAAGCCTCCAGCAGCGTCTCTGGATCAGGACCGTCGGCATCAGCGTCGAACAAGCAGCAGGAGTTATCACCGGCAGCAGCAGCACTCGAAGAGGACGACGTGCTCAAACGTTCATCAGTATGTTGAGTCAACAGGACGTAGTTCTTGGCGAGCTCCCTCACAGGAATCACCAGAGGCAAGAGATCGTTCTGACTATTCAGACAGTAGATGACCAACCTTCTGAGCAAACAGCTCTTTCCCGACCCTGGAGCACCAGAGACCAAGAACTGCCGTGCGAAGCACTTGCCGTTGAGCCGATCGTCCACACGCCGAATACACTGCTCTATGTCGAACATAGTATTATGACCAGCACCTTCCCTCCACGGTACCAACCGGAAGTTCGCACAAGCCTGCATCACATCCATCTGATGACCACTGATCGAGTCGACCTCATAAGCATATTGAGACTTCATCATAGCTCTGTATCGGACCGCCTCCTCCTCAAACTCAGCCGAGCTCAGCAGAGAGCCTGTACGGAGCCGACTATCAGGTGATGCCGGATTCACAGCAATATCCTCCAAAGAGAGAGGCGCCAGCTCCTCGCCACCATCAACAATATCCATAAACTCCTGCGATGAGTCATTAGCTGACCGACAGACCAGTGGAAGCGTAAGAGGGTAGTTTGGAGCCGCATTTATCCACTCGATCAGATTGATAGAACACCCCTCCGACAGAGGCCCACCCATTGCCAATAAGATCTTATCGCAAAGCATATCAATATAGTGAACAGCAATCAACTTCATCCATGGAGGCACGTCCGCATAGCCCACGATACGCGATGTCTCACGAAGTAAGGCAACCAAAGTTGCAGTGAGTCCAATCGACAGAGCTGAGACTCCGAGCTGCTGCACAGCCGTTTATGTAGCATATGCTTCAGACTAGAGCGGA
>NW_003206671.1:331910-347216 GCF_000006405.1 Perkinsus marinus ATCC 50983
CTCGAGGCCCACGGCGAGTCGCTGACCAAACGTCGTAGATTTGTTTTCGAATATCGGTCAGTCCTACTCACTGATCGACCACCAATTCTTGTACCATATGCATCCGCGAACGGTCGCGGTTCGCGCGGGTCGTCACTTGTCGCCGAGACAAAGCTAGAATTGGTAGTTTCCCTACTGGGGGGAAGCGGGGAGCCACTGTCTGGTCTCAAACACATCGCTGGCATCGATAGCTGTTTCAACGGTGTGCCAGGAGGAGCAATATCAGATGACTTCACAGTAGAGGTCGTAGAGGTATTCCGCTCACAATCCAAAGCTGAGTTCAGACCCTCGTGGCGTGGTGCCGTGCTGACCAAGTTCCTATCAACGTACTGCAACGCTTGACGAACTGCATCAATGGTGACCTTAGCGTCAGTAGTCAGCCGGCCCTTCAGCATCGGTGCCTTGTCCGCAAACCCATCCTTACAAGCAGCATCAATAGCGAAATGTAGCGCGATATCAGAACCCCTCAGCGAACACAGACGAGGGTAGAGCCGTTCGGCTAGCTCCAGATCAATCCTGAGCCAGTCCGACATCAACTTAGGGTGCATTTTCGGCGGACCACACGCCTGCAGTGAGTTGAGAAGCATATTGACGGCTATAGGTATACACGCATACTCCAAAAACATACAGACTTCCATTTTAGCCAAATCTGTGCATAGCGGGAGCCTCTCAGAAGTCGCGAAATCGATGAGCCATACGGCATCCATAGCATCAATGATAATATTAGCGCCGTTTAAGTCACCATGGGCCAGTCCAACCAGGGCGTGCCATGGAGTTTTCATATTCGCCAAGGTGTCCTTAACGAGCTGCACCTTCGCCTTGATAGCTGGCAACATTTGGCCAGCGGCGGGCATGTATAATGAACTAACCAGGGTTCGAACCTCTGCCATTCGCTCATCACTGATACCCTTTATCTTCCTCGCGTAGAAGTCCCACGTATTCTCTTCTTGTCGAGAGATGCCACCACTACGTAAAGACTGTAATATACCGCCTCTGCCGAAGAATTCACTTATCACACAGCTCACATTCCCGAAAGGTCTCCGAGCAGAAGGCGTCTCCGTATCTGGAATGAGCATCTGCTCACACTCATAAATATACAGATCTTTGAAAGTGTTCAAGAGCGTCGTTGAGCTGTTGGCCAGCTCCGGAACATGCCAGCATGCACCAGCCAGTTCCAGTTTAAACGCCCCAGAGTCTCCAACATAGATCGGCTCGCCGAGGATGCGAGCAGCTTGATCGCTCAGGACTTCATACACCTCCCTAGCATTGGCAACTTCAGTCTCCACTGACTCCTTAGTATCCAACTTCACTATAACGGGCTCTTCTCGCCGGCCTCTCAAGTCGAAGGGCTGCACTCTGAGCACCAAACCACCACCAAAACCACCAGACAGCCTCGTGCAATCGAAAGCTGCACCAAACATACGCAGCAGAAGCTGTGTGTAAACGGCCCGATTAGGATGCGATCCGAGCGCCCTATCTATCGCAGCACTGAGATCGATGTTCTCCGCTGCATTAGTCTGCCGACTCGCAGAGTTCACCGCCTCCCATGAAGACATCTGATACCACCCCCAAAAGTGAACAGCTGATTTCAAATAACCACAACACGAGGAGCTGCCGCCCCTCGAAATAACCGCCCCGTGATCCGCATTGTTATCAGAGTCATCGTTCACGGCTTCACACAGATCCTCCGAAGTCTGAAAAGAGTGCCCTTTGGGGAGTCCTATTCGAGCGAGTTGCTCCTTGCTCAGCGCATCGGGTATCAGTTGATACGACATTTCGTGGAGACGAAATAACACACGAATCGGGTACGACAGGGAGCTGTCAGCCTCCTGCTCAGAGTAAGAATATGCGGCCGCCTGCTTGAGACAGTCGAAGTTCAATCCCAACTCCTTATGGATCCACCGTTCGAGAGCAGCTCCGATGGTTTCAGATAGACGCTTCTTGACACCCGGGAGCAAATTGCGGCTCCTCACTCTGCCGTCTGACATCTGCTCGTGTGATTCGACAAGAACGAGGTCCTTGTAGGAGAGGCGAACGATGACCACATCGAGAACCCGGCGGAGGCCTCTGTCGTCGCGCTCGAGCCAACAAATTTCATGCTGCAGCTCGAAGTACAAGTCCGATACATTCTTGTAGTTATTATGACCGAAACAGGACATATTCACAAAGGGGTCTTGATCAAGAACCCTCCTGAGGCCCTCTTCGCTGTGAACCATGACTTGCTTCTGCACCTTCAGCTTCTTGTTCTCGTCCAGAAGCTGTCGATTTTGCTTCACAAGTCTGAGCATATCCGTTTGCAACTTTGAGTTCTCGGCACGCAGCTTCTCAACCACCGAGGCGCTACTGCCGTTGGATGCGGGGAGTTTCTCAGACAGACCTTCCAAAACCGTAGTACCCGATTGGGCCTCCCCGCGATTCGTAGTAGTCGTGGTCAGTCCCTGACGACTCCGCAGGTCTCCCACATATTCCTCAGAGGAACGGGAAGACGTTCCTCGATTTTGGAAACTCATTCTCAAAACTAGAACTGAAATGAGAGGTGACAACCGTGCATAACAGGGACAACAGGGAGCGCTAGCTACTCTCAAGTGGCGAAAAAAAACGAAGACGTTATGTTGAAAATCATAGGATAGTCTTTCCCTTCGAAACAGTGCAAGGTACTTCAATGAGAACTGACATATTTTTAAAAACCTGGCCACCCCAGCAAAGAGGATTGTCCTATAGCCCGCCTTTCAAACACTGAGTAAATCGATTGTTAGGAAGGAGTACTAGAGGCTCAGTGGTTACTCCGAACGATGCGTGTATATTGAACAGTGAAACGGTGAAGGTGCGGATACATATCCTTTTTCGTGCTGCTGTGCCGAAACTCCAGATTCATATTCAACGCATGTGTCGTATATGCAGTACAATATACAATGGAGTTTCACCCGTTTTTCGCGAAGTGAAATGCGAAATGTGTTTTTCACTAGTGTTTTTCACATCACGGGTGAAACTCCAATAAGTCGATTCGCGCCTTGATTTTTTCAACGGAACAAAACGCCTGCCGAAGTTCTAGCCTGGCGCTACGGGTTGAAACTATTGTTCCTAAACTTGATTGCGGGGAGCGTCGCGTACCATGATCATCTCTCCACGGAAGTTTTTTTAACCCAAGTGGCTTGAAACTTGTCGAGGGACGCGCGCTTTTCTCGGACATTTCTCGCTCGCCATTTTTCCGAACCTATTTCAAAAGCACCTTGGGAACTCGCCGTTTGATGCATATAATGGAAATGTTCAGCGCCTTGCATAGCGTACTGATGATAACGGCTGAAACCTCGGAGCTCCTTTACTTTTGAGTTGGGCAGCATACGGAAGTCGCTTAATTAGTTGTCTCGTAATGCCCTCTAGGCGGTCCCCAACTCCGACCGACGTCACAGCCCAGGACCTAATAACTCGGGCCAGCGAGTGTCTTGAAAGGTTCCCTCCAGAAGGGGAGATGGCTATACGGTAGTGTAGGAATTGGACGTGTGTTTTCTCGAGTTCGAACTCTCTGGAGGACGTCAGACTGAAAAATGCTCTTTTTTTTCGATGAATGCATTCAGTGGAACAATGCATCGCAGAGCCTCTGTACAGTTGAAGTGAGCTAGGTCCGCTGGAGTTCGCTTAAGAGCAACCGCTTCATCATCCAACAAAAAGTGACGCTCAATTGGACATTCGTAGGTACATGGATAAAGCGTTCCAAAAGGATCCCAATAACCCGGATGTACTTGACTTCTACGGCGAGGTAGGTCTACTGGGCCTACCTGGACAGTGAGGGTTGAGCGTCTCAGGTACTGTTAGAATATTCCAATGAGGATGTCGAGAAAGCGGTACAGTTGTTCAAACGGAGTGTCGAGCTAGCACCTGCTATCAACGGGAGCAAGTAGTGCTATGGGAATCACTTTGGGCGAGGGGCTCTTGTATGGCGTTCCGTTCGAACGATTAGACGCTTCGCGACACTCTGATGTGAAGTTTGTCGTGTTTGGACTGAAGCTGTAGGACCTCGCGAGTCAGTAGTGATCCTTTTGATAGGTATTTCTACTTGGGTCAGTTGTCGGAGGGCAGTGACTCCTTGCAGTACTTCATGAAGGCCGCCCAAATTCTAGAGAACGAGCTTCAGGATGCTGAGGTTGAAGGAGAGGAAGTCCGGAGCGTTGTCGAGGCTAGGTGGGCTTTCAGTGTGGGTGGAGTTGGCCATGAAACGTTACTTCAGACTAATATCGGCAATGTGTGCTATTGGTGAGCTCTATATGACCGACATGTGCGACGAAGCGGATGCTGAGGAGAACTGCAAGAAATACTTAGAGGGAGTAGGAAGGGCAGAGTTGCTAATTTCTGGGTAGCTTCATGTCGATATACGTTGCTTGTTGTCTAGGCCGTTTCACGCGCGCCTCAGTCAGTAGAGGCTCTCTCGGGTCTAGCCGTGTACTACAAGGTCATACAGGACTTTGACAAGACCAAGGAGCTGTGCAAGCGAGCACTAGAAATTATACGTAATGCCGGTTCACCTTGTGTGGTGAGCGGATCGTTCCGTCCGACCTTCAGGAAGTGTTGGGGAAGAAGACCCGGAGTCGTTGCCTCCCATGCCTATCAGGCTGCAGTTAGCGAAAACTTTGACTGATATTGATGCTTCGGATGAAGCCATTGAGGTGCGCCTCTCGTTGGTGGTAGATTGGACATTTGATCGATTGCTGGGTCGCGCAGGTGCTTCATCAACTGCTCGACGAGGATGAGAATGAAGTTGAGGTGTGGTATGTATTAGCATGTGCTCACATGACCGCAGCAGCAGCAGCAGCAGCACTCAAGGGGGATGCCGAGGCGACAGGTGTGTTGGTGGTTTCCCGTCTTACCGATTATATCTCGTGAACTGTCTGAGTACCTTCTCTCTGTCGGGCTTCACTGTTTAGACACACATGCGGATTCACTTGTAGTGTATCTCTCAGATCGGACCGAGCCTCTTCGCATCGCGTCGGAGTGTGTGAGTCACGCCCTGGATTTGATCAAAAGGCAGCCCGAGGACGCTCAGTGGTCGGAACCCCTACAGCATCTAGGAGCGGAGCTCGATAAACGGAAGCAGAAGCATGGAAGTAGTGATGATGATGTTCAAATGAATTGAGATCGAAATGGTCGTGGGGATGTGCTGAAGAGGCGTTCAGTCTCATTCAGCAGAACTTCCGTACTAGTAGCTGAATGCACATCCGATTGCTCTTTATTCTATGTACCCGCTAACTACCCTTCTGTAGTATAGTTACCTCGATAGGAGTCACTGACGTTGTTCTTCACAGTACGTTTCTTTTACTGCCACTTGATATTTTGGTGTTACACAATGAGAACGTCACATGGAATTACGTTTGTACTATGCCTCTGCTGATATCTTCGTGAGCTTATCATTCGGGCAGATCCGTTGAGTGATCGGGCGAGATATTCCACGTGTCCATCAGTGGAGGTCTTCATCGATCACTGCTGGGTATACTCGGTAGTAGGTTGTTATGCGGACACTGAATATGCCCAATTCGGACATGAGAAATTGGTCCTGGATACATTCCATCTTCTGGATTGAAAAACGATCTCGGTGGGACTCGAACCCACAGTCTTTGGTTCCGAAGACCAACGCCTTATCCATTAGGCCACGAGACCATGCGATGGTTTATTTTCAAACAGATGCTCCCCTAGTTGTCATCACTGCTGTAAAGTAGATCCTTCAGAATTTGTTGCTGCGGTACTCATTAATGGACCGTCATCGTCTTCCCACATCGTCCCCACCCAGCCTCGCGTTATTGGACTCGAGCAGCACCACTGCTTCGACAACTGCATCTGGGACCACGGGTGACTTCGGTGATGCAAAAGGTGCTTGGTTGAGGAATGAAACTTCCGCCCTGCCGAATGGAGTGAGAGGTTTTCAGTGACTCCACATTTCTTGTTATTTTGACAATTTTCAGGTCGGCAAAGGTCATGATCACTATTTTACGATGGACACTACTGCTGATCCAGTCGACTGCGATTCTCGGATGAGAGAAAGGCCGCCCCGCACGACCAAGTACGACGAGGTGAAGCCGCGGAAACGTCGAGGCGGTCCTGACTCGCAACATCATGCCTCTAAGAGAACCAAGACTCAGAGCCAAGAGGCTCCGAAGTTGCATCTTGTCGAGCGAGAGATGCGGCAGCGAGACCCTCATCTGTTGAAGCTCCACTTGTCGACTGTGAGGCAGATCGTGACAGAGTTTGATAACGAGCTGAGCGCAGCTGGCTCGATTGGCCCCGTCGATTTCGCCGGTATCGCTGGAAGACTTGCTGGTGCAACAGGCGTGTGTTTGTCTCCAGAAGATGTGCAACTTGTCGTATCTGACTTCTCACCGCACCATTATCGTGCCTCGCTCGGACTGGTCGTGATGGAAAGACCAACGCAAAGAAGGGGTCAGCAGTTGGGGTTCCATGGCTCGGTTCTGAGTAATAATGGTCATGTGATTGCCTGTGCTCAAGCCGCTGGGTCGCGGCTGCGAGAAGTATGGAAGCAGCATCGACCTATGGCGTCTACCTCGGCTCCTATTCCCGCCCATGAGGAACGGGCAGATGTTCGTCGAAGGGTTCAAGATGCTATGAGACTACTCAATCAAAAGAATCCCATCGCAGGGCCGTCCATGAAGTCAGCAACACTGGAAGCGGTTGCCACTCCGGTGTCGAGTTTCTCAAGTCCCCAAGGGCCGATCGCCTCCCCAACAAGTGAATTGCCATTCAAATATGCTGGCCACATGCCCATCCTCAAATCGGCTACGTTGCGAGTTGTCCCCCCGAGACCTGATTCTACGTTGGCTAGGAAACCAAGGGCGAAACCAAAGCCTAAGGCGAAGGCTCGACTGGCGTTTCCTAGTCCTAACCCTAGTCTGGTCGACATCCAGAGATATCGTGCTCTGCAGTACTACCAGTCCGAATGGCTCCGACTCGGGCAAATGGCAGTAGCCAATAGTATGGCGGCCCGGTCAGCCGAGATGGGTGCCACAGCGGAGACCTTTACTTTCGCCGCGAGGAGACTTTTGAACGCGGCTGATGCTGACGATACGGATCTTATAGAGGGCTTGAGGAAAGTTAATGAGAAGAACTCACAGCGGGACTGCCCTTCAGAAGAGCTACCATTCCTCGGATTCGGAGCGCTAGATATGGTCGATGAGTCCTGTACGTCTGCTGCGGGCGACCAAAGTAATTGAGCCCAACTCTTGCCAAATCTTTGATGTAACATTCCACCTGAATTACAGTATCAAGTGCGGTACCAGTATTAGAATCACCTCCTCAGCACCAGCACGAGTAGGGCAGTGCAGTGACAACATATTCGATGAGTACCATGTCGTCCTATGTTTTTCTGCTGTCTGCAAGTCTGTCCGCCGCCATCATACTTGCCAGTCAGATCTGAAACGCTAATGATTCTCCTCTCTGCTGATGCCACTACTATCGCTGCTTTTGCACTGTACCATAGTTCTATTATCATCTATAACGACTTGTAATCGACCTGTTAGTGTTGTGGTGAGTAGGGGAGGGGCGTAGAGGAACAGTAAGATGGATGAAGAAGGCTAGATATTTACAGCACGTTCACAGTAGCTAGCGCTTGTCGAACGTCTTTCGAATGTCCTACTCGATTCTAAAGTTGACTTCCACTCGTGGAATGCGGTTCTAGATGGTTCACTGAACAACACTCTAGTTCTCGAGGATACGAGCGTAATTATACACTTCACTGTCTTACGAATATGCGATTCACTACGATGTCCGAAAGACGCTTGTCTACTCCTCTACCATTGTTGCTAGATCGGAGATTTCGTAAGTTTCGGATGAAGCTAACTCCACTGAAAACTACGAGCGAGTGCCTTAAGTTCGAGGACTGGCGGCCGATAAATTGCACATCGGCTCTACAGCGACTGGCCAAGGTGGCCGAACGCTCCTTTTCCGTTTGTGTACTGCTCACTTGCCATGACACTCGAACCGACTTGACTCCAACTCCATGCGCCTGACCAGTACGGAATACTCCTGTGGTCTCAAGTACACTAGTGTTGGCAGAAGGCCATGCCTGTAGCATGTTATCGGAAGCTCTGTCTTCCACTCTGTGTAAAGAGAAGTGAGACAAGTGACGAAGGCTGGACTCAGATTGTCCCGAACTGAATCAAACTATTCAAAATGTGGGTATCTGATCGACGCCGGGCCCGTTGGATCATAAACGTCTAGCGCTTTTCAACGCTACTGTTCCACTGAATTGCTCTCACATCCTATCGAGGAAACAGGGTTATTGGGCTCTTCGGTCCACGCGTCAATCTACACAGTGAGCTCTAACTGTTCCCTGTGTATTTCCCTCCAACTGTTTCTTAAGCCAGCGAGAACGTCAATGAACCCAGAATGATCTCAGTTTTGAATGGTGGATGAAGGTGGCATACTCTCTGCTTGCTAACGTAGCCGCGTCTACTGACGGTGTGTGAAATCCACTGCTCGCCATTTACTTGTATGATGGATGCTACAAACCAGTTGCTTCACGACAGCGGGGGCACTCGCATGAAGAGATGAGCGTTGCTATGCTTTCCGAGGTCTCACCTCATTCTCGGCCGCGAAATCCATTCGGAATGGATGACTCCGTAGAGGCACCAACGGTGGCGGAAGTGTGATAGAATAGTCTCTAGTGTGCTTTGTACCGATGACGTATGAATTCTGCCAGTGGATTACTTAGTAGTTCTTTGCTCGGGATGTGAAAGGATGATTCCTAAACAACAGTTGATAATCATTGTGTATTATACCATTGCTTCTGTAGCTTTTTCCGCGTCAGTCTTTGTAAATTCCGATACTTCAGCCACCGAACTTCAGTTCATTCCAGTTTGTTGTGTTGGTCACAGTCTTTGGATGAGGCGGGTCGGAATGGGATCACTCTTGCTGTTTCTGTGGCCGCTTGGATGAGGCATTCGATGATGAGCAAGGCCCAGTTGACTCGATTGTCATGATACTGGCGTTTCTCCTTTTTTGGGCTCGGCACCGTTTTGCTGTTACTGCCCAGGAGCTGACGGTCGATCCGGCATGCGCGGTGAGATGTTCCGCTTGACACATTGCATGAGGCGTTCTCTGCCATCGATAGGACGTGTCCATCACAGAGATTGCGTGGAATCTGACCGCCTGGCGTGACAAGTTGAGAGGCTCCAGTGTTGGAACATGCGACAAGGCCCTGCGAGGCGATGGGAGGTGCGACGGTCTAGACAGTGTTTTCGCATCTTAATCGTTCTTACTGATCCGAACTGCAGCAACGGCATCGGTTCGTATCTGCGGGGTCCGGATTTCAATGTTATTGGTGTCACCACACACGACATTCGCAGATGTGACTTGACGAACAACATGGATGAGAACGATTGCAATTACGATGGTGGAGACTGCTGTTTCACGACCTGCATAGCCAACTGCATGGCTCGACAGCAAGAGGTCAGCACCCACGTGCATTTCCAGCCTTGTCACTGTTCTGTTGATCACGGATGGCGTCTCCTGAACCGAGGATAGTCCTCGCCCCATTCTGTGTGAAAAAAGATTCCCTCAGTCGGACCTGAACCTCATAGACCTTCCGTATCGGAATCCCCGTCGCATTTCCGGAGAATGCGCATACATGTGCGGTAGTCCGCTTGGCGCTGTGACTAACTGCCCATATATGTGTCTCTCTGATGACTACCCCGAAATAGGCGGCACGTAAGTCAGCTTCAGAGGCGAGTCGAGGTGCTTATGGGTGACCAGTTACACGTCGTGGTGCCAAACGAGTCGAGGAATGCCGACGAAGATGTCCAAGTGTTATAGCACCAAAGTCGACATTGCTGAGGCTCTAAGGTGCGATACAGGGCGTATGAAAAGCCCCAGATTGTACGGGCGCTACTAGTAGTCGCGTGTGGAGGTTCTACCAAAGCAGTATGTCATTGATAGGGTGCATCCTTCATTTCCCGTTCTGTTTCGTCAGGCAGTGCATAATGAACGATAGGAGTCATGGGAATGCGATCACGTCGAGCTACGAGTGTGGCAATCAAACTCAACTGTGTACGCTAGACCAGGCGCTGGACGAGTCCCATGGGTGCCACCTCCATCCGAAGCAGTGCACCAAGGAAGCATGTTGCACCATGGCAATCGAGATGGAATGGATCGATCCCAATGTGAGAACACCTCATGAAGATCGAGAGGATAGACCTCGGAGCCATGCTCCCGTGTCCACGCTCTCAGAAGAGGGTCACGCCCTCTGTGACCGCAGGTCCGAGTTCTGCCTAGTCTTTGTGATCTGGCCCGGCGTTGTGAGAGCTCTGAAACCTGCATGCCTGCGATGAGCGAGTGCGTGAGGCTCAACAAGGCCTGCACTGGCGGCTGCTGCATGTGCGAGTCGGATAAATGGTAGGAGACATTCTCGTGAAAATCTAAAGCTGTGAACTTCCATAGGTATGGCGCTAATTGTGACCAGCCTCTGTGTTGGCCCAAATGTCGACACGGGGGCTGCGTTGCCCCCAACGTCTGCCATTGCGATGAAGGCTGGTCCGGACCGTCTTGTGAGATCGCCTCCTGCAACCCGCCTTGCAAGGTAAGTTAACCTCATACTGAGTAGTCGGGCATAGCGCTGCTCTAGGCTGGACAGGGCATCTGTGCATGGCCGAATCGATGCGAGTGTTTCTATGGGTGGAGTGGCGCTTCCTGTGAAGTAGGGGCTGCTTCTAGTATTGAGCTGAGCTCTGAGCCATCGCGATTCTTCCTCTCCAGACACCTATATCGAATCCTCCGTGTGTGAACGGGGAGGCGATCTGTCCAGATCTCTGTAAATGCGAGCCTGGTTGGGGAGGTCGTATTTGCGACTATCCCCTTTGCCAACACTGGCCGGAGCCTTCCTCTGACTGCGGTCATGGCTACTGTGAATCACCTAACAGATGTGTCTGCGATCCTGGCTGGACACACCTCGTCACGAAGGGCCAGGACGGCATGGACGAGCTGCCCTTCTGGTGGGGCCGCCCCCGACGGGTGTTTCTCCGGAGCTCTGATGGTCGTAGTCCTCAGGTGGCGCGGGCGTACTGCCTCAGCCGAAATCTCTCCAACTGATTTCGTCTACGGCGACACGAGATTTGTCCAGACATCTGAAACCTCGTACCGCTTCGACCAATATAATGCTTTCAAGTGCGACATGCCCACGAACTGCAAGATAATCGGCGACGGGTAACTCCATCGCATGTTGAGATCGACTCGGCCGGGGCGTGGACCGTTATGTAGCTCATCATGCTCAGGCATTGTGCAACATGCGAGCCTGTCACTGGTCGATGCCTCACTTGCGAGCCCGGGTTCTTCCTGTTGCCTCCAATCGTGGACAACTCCACACAGTCTGCGAGATGCCACCAGTGCAATCTCCGATGGCGACGGTGTCGGACTTGTTCGGCGGAGCGATGTTTGTCTTGTGACCCGCTTTTCGTGATGAGGGAAGGCTTATGCGTATCTGAGGGAGTCATTGAATTCTCCTCTTCTTATTATCACGTGCAATCAGACGCTGAGTTCGTCGTGATCGAAATAGTACGGTCCTTCGATACCGTAGATCTCGACTGGGTTCTGAGAGGAAGTGCACACAAGCCAGTCGTCGTTGTCCAAACTGTCGACAGCAGATCGGCGCACAGTGTGAGCGGAGCGCAGCAAAGGTTGACAGATTTCGAGACGACTATGGAGACCTTGGAGTTCGACGTTACTTTCGATGCTTTCACTGACAGCCTCAGTGAAAATGCATTCACACTTTTGCTGAATTCCACCAACTCGACTAGTGATTTGATTACCTCCAGCGGGGTCCCTTATTCGGGAGTTTCATGGCGTGGTGAAGCAATGAGAACGATCTCATTAAAGCACTCGGTGCAAATACCGGTTTTCGACAATGGGGTATACGACGCCGAAGAGAAGTTCTTTACCGTGAGGCTGGTCGTGGACTCGGAGACGACCGCCGGCTCTGTGATGCCCATGACTCCGTTCACTCCGTATTTTGAGAGAAGCGACATATCAGCTGTACCCGGCTCCTTGGTCCAGCATGCTCAGCTGGACGAGGCAAGGGTTTATATATGGGATAGAAGCGACACGGCATCAGCATCCGACACTTTCCTAAAATCAGATTCTCCGATTGCTACGGGAGAGATATTCCGGACAGGCCCTCAAGTTGGAACGGTCATCGATGTCGAGTTCATAGCGCAGAAGTGCTTGGTAGAAGCCGCTGATGGTTGCAGTCAGCTCGGCCCGGTGGACAGCGCTAATGATGTCGCGCGTTTTCTCGTGATCACTGAGCCAACAATGAAGGGGAGCTCCGACCGTATGCTTGGTGACGCGCTGTATACGCGAAAGGCCCTAGCTTCGAATGGTATATACAAAAGCTACTCTATGCCCTTCATAGCTGGTCCATTCCGAATCCATATACAGCAGTCTTTTGCTGGGCTAAATGCTATGTATTACTCCTGGTCACCGGAACCAGCTGCGTATCAACGCCCCGATATACTCAGAATTGATCACGGCCTCACACATGACTGGCGCTCCGGTCGAGACTCTCCGAGATATGTCCGCTGGACGGGTTTCCTGCACTGGGACTGTCTGCGAGATCGTTTCGATAGACTCGGCAGCGCAGTGCCTAGTCTGTTAGGGGTGGCGGTGTCTGCGCAGAGCTGGGTTAGAATAGCTTGGAAGAATATAGGAATCGTTCTCGAGGAGTACAGAGCTGGGTACTCGTGGATGACCGATGACGAGTGGAACAGACCTAACATCAGCGTTGTTCAGAGCAAGGGATGTACCCCAGCGGTCGCGGGAGATGGGATCTACTGCTTCGCCATCGCTGGTGGAGAGGTGAGCTCTATCGAAAGCTTCGGATTATCCTATCAATCGATCTGCCGTCGTTAGTGGGTTATGATAGCATCGTTGACTGTTACCGCGCGCAGTAAGAATCCCGGCACCATTTCTCGCTTGTCATCCTTCGCTCCTATTTAGTGATCTACATTATACGTTTCGCACGGTGTGGGTAGTGCGGGTGTTGCTCTCAGCCCACTGTAGTGAACGAGTTTGTATCCTCTACAAGGACGCTGAGCAATTCTGTTGAAGTCGATGTGGCATTCCCGTTCATCGTCGAGTACAGGCCGGCGCATGCTGCAGAGTCAATGGATCGTCCTGTTGGCATATCTCTGATAATGCACCTTCCCGACTCAGCCGATAGTTTGGCTAGTATAGGGCCGGGATGGGTTGAAGTTCCCAAAACTTGCTTGGCAGCTGGTGTGGACATAAAGGGCAGCCCCTACGAGGGGATGTGGGTGCGCCCTGGAGTTCCGGCGGCGAATTCGTCCTTGTTCTGGGCGACTGAACCGACAGTGAATGGGGTGCTCAAGGCTGTCATTGGAGGCGTCATCACAACGAAAGTCGAATTGCGAGATGCCCAACACAATGTTGTTATAGATGGATCGTTCGGTCCGGATATCGTAGTGCAGTTGGTCAACCCGCCGCTACTGGGTACCATCGAATGGGTTCCGCTTGAATCTCATTACGTGGCGACGGTCGCGTTGCCGATGGGTGAGTACCTGACCGTCGGAGCATGAGAGCTAAGCCTTAGTATTGCAGGCATACCAGAAGGGCCCACAGTTGTGGTCGCCACTCTGTTTGGAGCTTACATTGCCAGTCCAATCGCAGTGGATGTGCTAGAGGGAATATCTGACAGATCGAAAACTCAGGTTGTGGGGAACTTCTCGGAGGTAAACTCACTGCTGCTGGCGATCCTAGCGGCCGCAACGTGCTAGGGGATATTTTCGGCGGCCATAGTCTATCCATTGGTTTCAACGAATCAGCGCGTTACAGAACACACATACGCTTGTGCATTCATACTTCTCTGCTCACGAAGCATTCCACTAGCAGTGACTAAGAATCTGCTTATGTAAAGTGCTGCTTGTGATCGGCTCAGGTCGGAGCGAATACACCTGCTTGTTTCTCTATACTCTCCTTTGACGCCGAAGGAAATGCTAGGACGACGGGAGGCGATTCTTACGCAGTAATTGCTGCTGGCCCGCGGCATTCACCTGGACCATCGATCGCTATTGAGCCCATCGTGGACAATGGTGACGGGAAATATAGGTGAGGGAATCAGTGGATTGATGAGATCCATTTCCCGACGATATCGCCACCACGATCCGACTATACTTGCTGATGATTCTTGACTGTCCGTGATTCAGGGTATGCTTCCAGTTGGTTGTTGCTGGGATCTACGACTTGGACGTAACACTCGAAGGTGGCTCGGTTCCCGGCTCTCCGTTCGAGGTCACTGTATTGCGTAAGCATCTTCGGCATGCTCCGAGTGCCGTATCGAGTTTCTTTCAGGATGATTACCTTTGTGATATGCACTATATCCGTACACAGCTACTTGATGTATTTGTAACCATGACTGTTAATGTACGCAGTATTTGTACTGTACGACGTTGTTGCATGAGCTCGCATGTCGAGATTCCTGAGTCCTGAAGGATAGTTTCTAGAGTGGAGTGTTTTGTAAGATGAGTATGTGGCCTGACCTCTCTCACACCCATCACCTGAGACTATTAGCCCGAGAGTATTCGAGGTTACTCCGAAGACTTATTTTAAAGCTCAAAAACAAATTGTGGACTCACATTCTACGAGCCGGAATCAATCGGAGATGATTCTGAGCTTCGGAAGCAGTTTACTGAGCACTAGTACCCGCCGCATAAAGTGTACATACGTGATAGTACACCTTGTGAATGGGATCGTATGTAGTGCATGACTGCTTCGATGCGGAGATCAGTTACTGCTGCACTAGCACTAGCACAACCAATCCACAACTCGAGGATGTTAAGAAGACAGTTCATCGACACGCGAGAATCACTTTTTTTGAATATCTGACCCGGGTTCGATCCCCGGTGCCGGTGTTTCTCTGCGATAGCTGCCGCACCACAATTTGTCTATGTAGCATTTCTGAATCATGTTTTGAGTTCGAGTTGAAGCGTAAAATTTTATTGGCCATACGTTGAGCGGACTGTACTGCCATTCTCTCTTATATGGAATTTGCTGAGGTTCTTTCGCCAGTTCCACTTTCCTTGTCCCTGATCTGCTTTACCGACAGTCGTGAAATGGAAAGGAGCTTCATAACGTCTCTTCATGGGCGATTGCTGTCCACTGAAGATCCCCAATCGAACGGCGATGATCTCGTCGTATCTGCCATTAGAGGTTTTACCAATCTGTCCTTCGAGGCTAGAAGAAAGATCTTCGAGAGCTCGT
>NW_003206671.1:347316-355261 GCF_000006405.1 Perkinsus marinus ATCC 50983
TGGATGAACTTGCCATTGGCGGCACGGATGGTGGGTGTGGAGAACGTCAAGTGGAGGCGGATGACTTAACGGAAGGGCAACGAAAAGCTGTGAACGATCTGTAACGATGCTGTTCTCAACAGTCGGTTTATTGATCTGTGACTCGATAGGTATACGTGGGTCAACGTTCTTCCCAGTATGTCGTGCCTCTGTCTTCACGGCCCTTCTGGGTGCGGCAAAACAACAGTCATCCATCGGGCTCATGAATTGGCTGCAGCGAATAAGGATATTGTGGTAGGGGAAGGAAGGGAGGACGGTGTGTTGACTACACCGTGATAGGGAGGAGCTCATGCATGGTCTTGTTCCAAAATTCAGACCCTCCATATTGACGACTCGACCGACCCGAAGTCGCTTATTGGTGGCTTCCAGCAAATTCCAAATAAACCTGGGAGATTCGAATGGCAAATGGGGGTTCTAGCGAAGGCTATGGTAGAGCTTGCATCCTTAATGGGTTAGCTGAGGCCGTGTGTGATCAGGTGGAGGGGTCATGGGTAGTGATCGAAGACATCGACAAGGTGTCCAGTGACGTGTTGGCCATTCTGCCGAGCCCCAACGACGATGAGACTGGCTATCTTGTGCTTGAGCAGAATAGGACTCTGAGAGTCCACCCGGACTTCGTACTCATTGGTAGTAGCGATATAGAGGCGGTCTTACTACGATAGCTCGCGCGCCATTGTGCTCTGAATGACCTGGATGAACTTGACCTCTATTGTTGGTGCGATGTCATCGCGTCAAGTGGTAGATGTCGGAATAGGGTGAGATGCGCCTCGCTGTTATGGTGCTTTGAATCAGTTGTTTTGAAATTGGCTAGGTAGTGTAGTTGGTTATCCCGTGGTTCTACTTCATGACTCGTGGTTCATGACTGATGGCCTCTGTGTGTAGGGACTGTATCATCGCTGGCCAGTAGTCAACCAGGCGTGGGATCTTCCCTTGATTTGCTGTTGGCCTCTAACACTTCCCTCCAAGCATGGACACATGTGATGATGCCTCCGATGACGGGAGAGGAGATGGAGACCTATATTGCTGCCAAGTAGTAGAAGGGAATGTTTTGATGGGGACGAATTGGACCGTATTTTAGGACTTTGGCGTTTCCAGCTTGGGGAGAGGCTATCGCTGAGGCTTATCAACGAGTTAATACAGCCATGGAAGAGCAAGGCGTATCGCGGAAGTTGACCCCGAAGGACTTCAGTCGGGCCATAGAGCGCTTGGGACCACTTTCGGCGAAATGGCCTCATCGTTGGCCATTGGCTGAGAATACCAGGCTGCGTATTGCGAGAGAGCTTTATGCGGTTTGGGTGGCACACGTGTTCGACCAGAAGGCTCGAGAGGAAGTGTATGGCGCGCTCCGCGAGGTAGTTCTCATGAAGTCAGTTCACGTTTATGATTGCGATTGTTGGTATTCGTTCCGCTCTGTGTGCGATGATATCGCATATGTTCGTACTGTTTTCGCTCATAGTATTTTTCGGCGAGACGCTAGACTAACATTTTTGTATGAACAGCTCGATCAGGCGCTCTCACTTCCCTCGGGTTCTGCTGCATCGGATAGCGCTCCTGAGGTGTCCCTCGATCGCTCGAATGTATCCATCGGCACTGACGTTGAGCCGCTGGTGAGGAGAATTACGGAGAGCGAAGACCGTGGAAGTTCAGTTTTGGAAGAATATTCTCTCACAAGTGTAGGCTTTGGGCAGGCGTCTGGTTCGACTCCAGAGCTCATTCTGGCAGGTCCATCGGAGATTGCTGGAGTTCCTCGCAAAATGTGTTGTGTACAACGAGCCAGCGTTGTTGGTGGGTGACACTGGGTGCGGTAAAACTACGACTGTTCAATGCCTTGCACGCATGCTCAATCGAGAGCTGATGGTTTACAACTTCTCCGACCAGAGTGAAGCGCAGGAACTGATTGGAGGGCTTAAGCCGCTGCCACTCGATGCGAACGACTTAATCAAGCGTTGGCACGTTCTGATGGACAAGACATTTTCGAAGAAGTCTAACGCGGCTTTGGCGGCTCACGTTGATAAAGTAGCACAGAAGAAGGGCGGAGCGAAGGCCCTCGCGATTGTATTGGAAACATGCAAGAAGGCGATAGCGGCTGGTAGGGAGGAAGAGGAATGGAATAAACTCGCGCAGGACTGTAAGGCGGCGACTGAGACTAAGGTACTACATGGCAGAGATCGTTGAAACTGAGTTATTGGAGTTTCGCTCGGGATTTGAAAAACACTAGTAGAAAACATATACCGCATTTCACTTGGCGGAAAACAAGTCTGTTATCGGACGCGGGAAATACGCGTGTTAGGAGTATTACACCACTTCACGTTAAACGGGGTTGTATCGGAGTGCTGCTATGTGTTGTAGGTTTCTCTGAGATTCGAGTTTGTCGAGGGTCAGCTGCTCACTGCCCTACGCACTGGCGCTTGGCTTGTCCTGGATGAGATCAACTTGGCGCCGGGAGATGTTCTCCAGCGCATTGCGGGCCTCTTGGAACAAGGAGCGAGCACGGCAGAGAATCCAAAGTACTTTGATGTTCACGAGGCAGGCGGAGCTGGTGTGAGGATCCCTATCCATCCGGACTTCCGGTTGTTCGCCTGTATGAACCCCAGTCATCTTGGGCCGGCGAAGAAGCCGCTTCCTGCTGGTATCCGAGCACGGTTCTGTGAGTACTACGTGGACGAGGTGGTGGAGGAGGCCGATCTGATCCAACTGGTTACTGATGGTTTGTCGAAGCACTTGCCCAACCCTCCGAGCGAGGCGGTGGTTAGCGTCTATAAGAAGGTCCGGGAGATGGCTCGAGATGGCCACTTGAGCGACGGTCAAGGCGGGAAGCCAGTGTTCTCATTGAGGTCCCTAGCGAGAGCGCTGAGATTCGCTAGGACCTTCGTGAAAAGTCCACGGTATCGGCATCATGATGGAGGGATGGAAGCTGTAGTAGTCGGGTATGGATCGCGCGAACAAGTGGTGATTTGTTCGATTGAGCTGTGTCTTGAGGCAAGGATTCGGTAGTCGTATTTCTGTTGTAATGATCACGTGATGTGGCGATATTACACTGCAAGTCGATGATGAATTTGAGAGATTTATGGTAGGTTCGGGAAGGCCTAGCGGTTACCTTCGCTGGAGTCCTGTCGGAGTCGTCCGAGGCGAAAGTGATGGAGGAGATAAATCGATCCTTGCCGGGACCGTCCAAAGTCCCGCGCAGGATCGGCCAGGCTGCCGGCTCATTGGACGTAGTCGTAGAGAAAGAGGCTGTGTGCATCGAGGGTTACTGGATCGCAAGGGGTCCTGTGGAGATCGACGTTCAGAGGCTGCTGAGAGACTTCTGTGTGACCGAATCGGCCCGCCGCAACTTGAGGAAAATATTGCGATGCGTATCTGGAGGTGGGTCATACTGCATGTGATGGTGTTTGAATCTGAGAATATGATTTTTTCAGGCAAAGTCGTCCGGCCGCCCATCTTGCTTGAGGGGCCTACTGGTGCAGGGAAGACGTCTTTGGTGAAGTTCGTCGCTGCTATGACGGGTCATGGCTGTGTGAGAATAAACAACCATGAGCACACTGACTTGCAGGAGTACATCGGGCAGCACGTTTATGATCATGGAGTGCTCAAGTTTGAGGAGGGGCCCCTTGTGAAGGCTTGCCGTGAGTTTGTGCCTCTACTACTACTACGGTCGTCTCAGTGTGTTCTTTCAGGCGCGGGAGCGTGGGTCGTGCTGGATGAGCTCAACCTTGCTCCGAGTGAGGTGCTAGAGGGAATCAACAGGTTACTTGATGATAATCGCGAGATCCACATTGCGGAGACTAACACAACCGTTGTCCCCGATCCCGACTTTGTCGTATTCGCCACGCAGAATCCTGCTGGGGGAGACTATGGAGGGAGGAAGCAGCTGTCGAGGGCTCTCAGGAACCGTTTCACGACGATGTGGATCGACTCGCTATCTTCTGATGAGCTTCGAGCTATATTGCAGCACAAGTGCCAACTGGCTCCTTCGATCGCGGCAGCTATGGTGAAGGTGTATGAGGACCTGAGAGCCCATCGGAATGTTGACGCTCTCCTTGCTGGAGGGGGAACGGATCTGATCACGATCAGGGACATACTGCGTTGGGCTCACAGGAAGCCTGGCACCATGGAAGAGTGTGGCCTTGAGGGTTGGTGCCTGCTGGGCGAGAGGTTGCGTCATGAAGACCAGCGTAGTGAGGTGGCTAAGGCTATTGCGAAGCACTGCAAGACTTACGGCGTGACGGCTGCCTCTTACTTGGAGACCAACTATCGGGAAGATCTCTATGTTCTGGAAATACAGAAAAGTGGTGGTGGCTCGGGACTAGTGTGGACGGAGACTATGTGCCGCATGGTGGCTCTGGTCGGCCGCTGTGCGAGGAACGGGGAGTCGGCGCTTCTGGTGGGCGAGACCGGCACGGGAAAGACGACGGTCGTGCAAACAGTTGCAGACTTCCGGCGCATCAAGTTGGAGATCGTGAACTGCCATCAGCACACGGAGCCTGCAGACTTCCTTGGCGCGATGAGGCCGACGGCTGGCAAGAAGGACGTTCGAGGACTGATCAAAGCCAAGGCCAAACGGATGTGTGATCTGGTCGGCCGAGATGTCGATGAGGAGCAGTCCGTCGCTGTAGTGCGAGAGATTGTGAACGACTATGAGCTCGAGAGTGATGAGAATAGTGAAGATCCGCCCAGTCCGAAGAGAGCTCGGGTGAGGTCTGAGTTAAGAGCTCTGTGGAGGGAAATAGCAGACTTGCGAGCTGATGTGAATCACGATCGGAGCATAGATCACGACTTGTTCGCCTGGCAAGACGGTCCTGTAACAAGAGCTATGCGCGGCGACGGTCACTGGGTGTTGCTCGATGAGGCCTCCTTAGCCACTGATGCTGTTCTGGAGCGACTAAACTCGGTTCTGGAGGCAGGTGAAAGGAGTGTGATGCTTGCTGAGAAGCCCGGTGGAGAAGTTGTTGTCGGCGGGGATAAGTTCAGTTTGATGATGACTATGAATCCTGGTGGGGACTTTGGCAAGAGAGAGCTCAGTCCGGCGCTGAGGTCGCGTATGACTGAGATCTGGGTCAAGGCTCTCGACTATGCCGATGAGAATGACGATTCTGAGGCCAGCAGGCTCATACGGAAGCTCCTGAGCGACGAGGCGAAGTCACTGATGCCGTCCATTCGTCGAGCTGTCGCGTGGGTGGTTAAGAACATCCCAGCACAGATTCTACCGATGTCGATCCGTAATGTGGGTCTGTGGGTGAGCGCCTGTAATGAACTAACTTGCATGAGTCTGGGCGAGCGCTACTTACATGGCGGCACTATGACCATTGTTGATGCCTTGATGGACGCTCCTGAGCTGCAGATGGAGGCTATGAGGATGCTCGAGACACAGGCCCCACGGGACACTGACTTGAGCAAGTTCGGTCAAGACGGTTACCAGTGGGTTCGGGACGCAGTACGACGGGGCGATTCTGGTGAGTGTCTTTGCCGTGGTTGTTTTTTGCATGGCTCTTCCGATCAGATGGCCTGGGCCCTTTCTCTATGCCGGCTCCTACTACGGGCGCTGCCGCAGCACCCATCCCTTTCGACTTCGCCGCTCCTACAACTGCTCTCAACTTGGGACGTATTTTACGAGGTTTGACTGTTGGTAAGGGGATGGCAGTGTTGCTTGAGGGACCGCCGGGGACTGGTAAATCCTCGATCATCGCGGCACTGGCGGCTCGTTGTGGGAGGGAGCTTGTAAGGATCAATATTTCTGAGCAAACGGAAATAGCTGATTTGGTTGGACAGTTCCTCCCCGCGGCTGGCCAGGGCGGCCACGAGGTGAGTATAGACTTTATTGTCACCCTTTAGGGCATATACAGTGTGCTCTTAGGTGTCATTCGCATGGTCAGACGGCGTTCTGCTGTCCGCATTGAGAAGAGACAATTGCTGGGTTTTGCTCGACGAGCTCAACCTGGCTCCTCAGCCTGTGTTGGAGGGGCTCAACTCCCTACTTGACCATCGTCGAGAGCTCGTTGTCCCCGAGACTGGCGAGCGAGTCAGAGCTAAGGCCGGCAGCTTCCAGCTTTTCGCGACGCAGAATCGTATGGTTGACGGTGGCGGACGAAAAGGTCTCCCCAAATCCTTTCTTAACCGCTTTGTGAAAATCGCGGTATCTGAGCTCTCCTCAAAGGACTCGGAGTCGATCTGCAAGAGGCTCTTCGGTGACGACATGTGGAACTCGGTCTGTGAAGGAGTTGTCGAATCTGTCCGGATCGCTGGAGATATGCGGTTCAAGGGCGGCAGTGGATGGGAGTGGAACCTCAGAGATGTAGGTTACGTCCTTGGTCTTGCTCAATAGACATGCAGCTACTTCCAGGTGCTTCGAGTATCATCCTCGGTGCAGCGACGAGCCATAGGGCATCTATCTCCAGCATTACAGTGCTATCTGTTATTAGCATCCAGGCTGCAAACCCAAGAAGACCGCGAGGCTTTACGTCCTAGCGTGTGGGAGGCTTCGTCGAACCAGCAATGGGCAGGAGAGTGTGATGTTGAGGATGTCGATGTGGGTCCGATGCTCGTCAGAGTGGCGGAGGCTTTCGCGAACTCGAGAGTTGCCGATTTCGTGGCGAGTGACGCTGACATACTGCAGTGTCAGTCGTTGGGGCTAAGTGCTGGTTGTGCTGCTGTTCTCAACAATTGGCCAACTCTATTGATTGGTGACGGTGGCAGTGGGAGGAGACGAATGGTAGAGATCCTCGCTGCTGTCGCTGGTGTCAAGCTCGTGAGCATCAGGATGCATGCTCAAATGGACGCTAATGACCTGGTTGGTCAGTTCGTACAGAAGCCTGGTGGAGGGTTTCAGTGGGTTGACTCGCCTCTGGTCTGTGCGCTGAAGTCAGGCGATTGGGTTCTCTTCAACTCGGTAGAGCAATGCCCCTCAGCGGTCGTTGATCGTCTCAATGCTTTGCTCGAGGTCGGCGGTAAACTGCAAGTGCCAGAACGAGGGCGAGCAAACCCGGAAGACCTGACAGTCACGCCCAATCCTGCTTGTCGTCTCTTCTTCACGGCGGATGCTCGTCATGCTCACATGGTGTCGAATCCACTGCGGAATAGATGTGTCGAGATATTCGTAGGCAGCTGTGCTCAGGGTGGTGACTTGGAGAGGGTCTGCATGGCTGCGTCTGGAGGCTTAGTCGAGAGCCTCGCCAGTGTTGAAGACATGCAAGGTAGCCAGCTGCAAGCGATCGCTCGTGAAGCGAGTAGAGCTGTAGCCCTGGGGGACCACTTGCGGGTGGGAGAGTCCGACCTCCGTCTACTCAAGCCATCGTTCTGCGGGTACTCTCTCGTGGCCAAGACCATAAGCGCTGCTTGTATGGTAGCAGAGGAGATCTCGGACGACCCTGTTGGTCAGTCCTTTGCTTATCAGTGGATGCTTGAAGGCACTGTTGGCACACCCTGGGACGTCAAGGCGAGGATTGAGAATTTACCTTCGAGCTTGAACGTGGCGCCTGAGGTTGTGAGAAGCATGGCCGTGCTCTCGGCTACTGATAAAAGATGGGTGGCCAAAACTTATCTACGGTTGCCGGCCAAGCAGGGTACGTTACTCTATCAGGTTGGTCATCCCGAGGAAGCCGACGACTTTACCTTGCTGAGCGGGAGACGACAGTTGCTGATTAAGACGGTGAGAGACAACATCGTCGAGCTACCAAGAGACCCTCGGGTCATGCCTCACTTCTGTCGGCTATTGATGGTGTTGGACTCCTACGACCAACTGAGCGCACAGGCAGAGACAAGTATTCTGATATTCCTGCAGGAGCTTCTGGACGCCCGTGAGGTTCAGTCGTCTCGGGCTAGTCGGCCGCCTGCTGCCGCTGTGGCCTGCCCGGCTCATCTACCCATGTACGCGATCGCCAGTGAGTCCACGTTGGAGCTTGTTCTGGAG
>NW_003206671.1:355361-358639 GCF_000006405.1 Perkinsus marinus ATCC 50983
TCCCTATAGCTCAAATATGCAGCCAGGCTTTGAATGAGGAGACTGATTCCTACGCGAGGCTAGCTATGGCCGCAGCGTGGCACCTCGTCCTTGGTGCAGGAGTAAGCTCGCCGTTGAAGAGTCTTCGCTAGCATTTCTCTTGTCAGATCTTGCATCTTGAGACGGACCCCACAGAGTCTCGATCAGCTTGGTGCATCAACGTTAATCGGTTCATCAGAGACCAGGAGAGTGAGCTCAACATAAGACAACGTTGCCTCGATTTGGCTGCCGTGGGAGCTGATGGTGAGTTCCGGGGTATCGTCAATCATCGGTGAACTTGGGCCGAATCACGAAGATAGGAAGTGTCACTACTGGAGTCTCGGGACATCAGTATTGAAACGTGCCGTGCCCATCACCAATCATTCAGAGTTCATATTGTTGATTCTTTGATTGGTTCTCCCCTCAGGTATTGCATCTCTTCGTCGAGCGCTCGAGAAGCTGACTAAGAGTGTATCTGCAGTAGAAAACACTCTGTGTGTCCGAGAGATCCCCGAGAGTCGGCCTGAGACGGTTGATGAATCTGTTTGGGAAACCAGCGGGCTCGCTGATATCAATAGGGAAGAAGCTAACTATAGAGTGAGTCATTCTGGTTATGAAGATGTTGTGCCTCATTGGTTGGCTGATAGGAGTTGCGGACTATCGTCCAAGGCTTCGTGCAATCAGTTGTGGTGCCTTTGATATCTGATGACAGCTGTCGGTGGCGCAAGGAGGGACTAGAGCTTGACGAGGCCATGGTGATGGTCCAGAGCGCTGCGAGCGTTGCTGAGACCTTAACGTGAGAAGATTACGTGGTCAATGATTGTTGGTCATTTTTACATGCAGGACTTCTTTCCCGGCTCATTCTGATATTACTCGTCCGCTGGCGTTAGACTGCCTGGCGATGGCTTCGGGTGTCGCCGCTATCGCCTTGAGGAGGGACAAGGGGAAGGAAGCTTTGCATGTCAGGGATACTCTGGGCAGGTGAGCCGAGTAAACGCCATCCTCCTTGAGAATCGTGACAGTAGCTCGGAACAAGCTCAGGCGAGTTGTTCATCATTCTCGTTCAGTTTCCAGTCTGGTTGTTCATGACGCGTTTTTGTCAGGGTCCATCTCCCTCTACGGACGAGTTCTCTCGCCGCTGAGGAGTCTGATGATGCTGCCTATGATCCCACTATCGCTTCGCTGGCACTCCGTTCCTTCGGCGTTGCCCGTTGTCAAACAGGTCGAGTTGACGACGGCCGATGCACCGCTGTGGAGCACGTGGATGCCCTGGTTTCGGAGTTCGAGCGCTTAGAAGAGGAAGAGGCACTTAGCAAAGATGAAGGCATGATAAGACAGAATGAGGTGACCTTCATTGAGCGGATGAGAGAGCTGACGAACGAAGATGACAATGATCTGGAGAAGTTGCAGCAAGAATACAACGTGAAGCTGTTCGAGGATGCATCCCATAGCAGAGTCATACGCCAACTGGAGAGTGACGATGTTCTCGCTGACATCGGGGCTCCTGGAGAGTCCGCCGAAATAGTTGATGAGGATGACGATATTGCCTCCTCCCGCGCTAAGCTGGGTACTAGTGCTGATGCCCTTCGTGCATTGGACAACCTGTCGGGTCTGCTGGTACACGCTGTTACGGACGAGGATGGTGCGGCTGACGGTGAAGGTCTTATGGACGAGCTCCTCGGGGAGGCCTGGGGAGATGTATTGAAGAGCATGAAGGACGATGAGCTGCTGACAGGCAGGGCCTGTGCTCCAGCTGATACCATCGTTGGTCCGTGGGTTAATGAGGATGGTCTACCTCTGGTGTTGGGTAGACTGAGGCGTCTGACTAGGGACCTTGATAGGAAGGTCGCGGGAGAGGAGCTGATGCCTTCTGTTGAGAAAGAGGAGAAGGAAGTAGAGGAAGCCGATGAGGGTGTAGAGAAGGATGAAAGCGAGATGACTCTGGACGAGCTGGAGGCACTAGAGAGAAGACGCTTGAAGAGGGAGAGCGAACTCAAGGTGAGCTTTTTGCCGCAGCTTATACTGCTATGTCCTTCCTGGATTCATTTTCACTTGTCTTCTTGGGGTTCTTGACCGGCCCTATCTGCTGTGCATAATCATCTTCGCCAGGTTCGTCTCCGAGATGTTATCAACCGTAAAGGAGCTCGAGCGACTGAGAAGCTGTCCTTCTATTTGGAGTCCGCTGATGGTCGGGCGCTTGACCTACTCAATTGCCACTTCGTTCATCCCCTCACTCTGCTCCTCAACCATTTGGAGTCCATCAATCGGGCCATCCCAGAGGGCCATCCCGCTGTGGACGCCTGTCTGCGTGCGGTGAAGAAATTCCTAGAGTCATGCACTCTGGGTTCGACGAGTCCCATGTCCGCATTACTCATGCTCGAGGAGTGTCTTGATCGTTATGATGCTTTGGTCCGAGCTGTTCCTTCTCATCTCCTGAAGGCGGGTGCGAGCGCTGTGATCAGTGTGAGGCGCTCCGTGGCGACCTTCAGAGCAATGCAGGTAGGCGGGCACAACTGGGCCGACTGATGATCGCAACAGTCTGAATTCTGGGTTCTCATTCTCTTACCGTGATGTCGCATTTCGGATGAGGCTTCAGACAGTGATGGCTTTATTCACATGTTTGACCACATCATCTCAGATTGCCTCGTGGCGTGATCTCCGAGCTTCCCGGGAGGCGTATTGGCGCTCTAAGGCTCGCGGACGCTGGTTCGCCCGTCTATGGTCAGCAGCGAAAAGCACTAAGATCGACGGCTCTGATGACAAGCTGAAGGCGGAGCTGTTCGACACTGGCATGAGGTGGTTCACCGCCACATGGTCTCACAAGAGCTGTATTATTCTTTCAGATTCCTCCGCACCTCTCCCTTGGTGCAGTTTTCGGAGCGTGTTGTGATCATCAAGACTGTTGGCGATTTGCTTCACGTTCCCGTGCTGCAGCATCTTCATGGTATGGCTATGGTATGGTTGCCGTACGTGGACAAGCAGATGGAGATACACCGAAAGGTGAGAAATGAGAGTACCCAAATGGTGTATGGGAACAGTAGTGGCTATTCGTTGCGTATGTGACGGTTGAAAAGGGGTTTCTATAGTAGTTCGGATTGGAATCGAGCCTTGTCGATGCAATCTCTGCTGTGTATTTAGGCACTGGAGAAGGAAGTGAAGGAGCTCATTCAGTGCGCCCGTTGGGATCTAGGACCCTCGGCCAACCACGCTGCTTTCCGTGATATGACGAAACGGTCGCATAAGCAGCTAGCGAAGGCCGC
>NW_003206671.1:358739-363772 GCF_000006405.1 Perkinsus marinus ATCC 50983
TCGACCAATCTTCTTGCGACTTCGGTGGCATCCATCGAGGAGAGTTTAGATTCGTCGTTACTGGCGCTCCATGCTATGCTGAAGTTTGTGACTCATCTGCATCAAGAGGGTCTCAGCTTAGCCGAAGGGGAGGATAGCGAAGGTGGAGAGGGGCGAGAAGGTAGTGTCTCCTGTGGTTCCTCCAACGCTTCCATTCTGAGAACATCGAATTTGTACTGCAGCCTGAGCTCTATTGCTAGGGAGTTTTCGGGCATCAAGAGAGTGATTCATGTGCGGCTGGTTTTTCGTCAGGCACTACCGACTGGCAACAAGGTACGGGTCTTGGTGAAGGCTCGGGAGCTCGAGATGTGAGCGATGAGATTGAGGATAAAAACATGTTCGACACTGTGCAAGAAGAAAAGAAGGAAGAACAGCCGCAACAGGAACAGCAGGTGGGCTCAGTGGAGATGTTTCACTATTTGATCGGTGCTTTGTAGGAAACGGAAGAGGATAAGAGCAAGGGAGTCGAGGTTGGAGATATCATGGACGTTGAGGGTCCGGAGGAGAATGTGCAACGTAGTCGTTGGGTTGTCCGGACTTTGGTGATTTCTGTGCATCGGTCTCGGCGTTACATGCCGGGAAATAGTGATGCTACTGTTTTGTTTTTTTGGTGGCTTTCATGTTCGGTAGACGATTGAGGGATTACCGGTTTCTCGAGTGTTCGGATCAGGATGTTCTAAGGATTCAGAATTGTCATCTCGGTTGATGTCAGGGGAACCTAATGAGGAAGATGAGAATGAGGATAAAGAGGACAATATGGATAGAGAGATGGGAGAAGTTGATCTCAAGGAGGGTGGCGAGATAGAGGAAAAGCAGAAGGGCCCTGAAGAGAAGGATAAGGACGAGGAGGTAGTAGTCTGGCGAGCCCATGCTGATGCATCTGAACGATGTTGTGCTTTTAGGCATCGGAATCGGAGGATGAGGGTGGTGGAGAGGACAAGCAGGATGAGAATATTGAGTCTAAGGGCGGCGAAAAGCAGTCTGAGACGGATATTGTTGCGGCTGAGGACCAAGGAGGAGAAGCGGATGAGAAAAATGGTAAAACAAGAGTCGCTTCGCTCCGCTAGAGTATTGATGTGTGATCGTCAATTCAGATGGCGAGAATGAGAAGAATTCTGAGGAAGGCGAAGACAGCAAAGAGCAAAGTGAGGAGGGGGATGAGAAGGATGAGGATGGAGAAGGTAGTATCGAGATTTATACGTGAGCTCGGAAATATGACAAATCTCGTGTCTCTGGGAGTGTACGCTGATGATCCCGACTGGATATTCTCCGGTTTATCAGGCAGTATCAATGAGGAGAGTGGTGATGAGGATGATGATGCCTTTGAAGCTTCGTTGGCCAAGGCCAAGGAAGATCAAGGTGAGCAGCACGTCGGGTATATATGAGGGATGCGGTGAGACTTCAGATGCGGGTGAGGAAGGCGATGAAAGTGGAGAGAACGCCCAGCAGGATGGCGAAGCGGATGAGGATGATATGGACCTCGATGACGATATGGTATGGGAGCTGAGAGGAGCTTGTCTTGCATGAGGCTCTCTGTAGGCCCTCGATGGCGAGGTTGGTGGTGACTCTGATGATGCTGTCACCGATGATGAGGAAGATGCGGACCTGGACGATGAGGATGCCAAGTCAGTGCATGATGAGGATAAGCAGAAGGAAGGCGAGGAAGAAGTAAGGCGAGTCGCCCTCGACGTTTCTATAGAGCATTGGGCGTAGGATGAGACCTCACCGGAAGATGAGACTGACGAGTTGAACTCAGCAGAAGCCGCTGAGGACCAGGACACTCTGATGGAGAACGCTGCCGAGGCTGCACCACAGCCACAAAGGAATGCTACCAACCCTGAAGATGAGGAAGGTAGGGGGAGAAGGGCGTCGGTTATGGCGAATGACTTGGGTGGTGCAGGGGGCCAGGGTGAGGAGCTGACTGGAGGCAGAGATAATGATGCTCATAATGAGGAAGAATCTACTAGAGATCAGCCCCAGGGAGCAGAGGTAGGCCATGAGAGAGAGGAGGGGAGAATGTATTGCTTGGTTGCTAGGATGCGGGTAGAGATGAGGAAGGTGCGGCGATTCGGGAGAGTGGACCTCAGGGGCAATCTAGCAGGGAGCAGAAGAGCAAGGTGATTCCGTGGGAACTTGATGAGGCTTATTATCGTGAAACACGTTATGGGGTGTGGCACTGTGTTTCAACTAGTAATTTAGATTGCCAGTAGTGAAATGAAAATTCGATTCGCATTTGTGTTTTCATGTCCGTTTTTTTTGTAATATGAAAATTACGGTAGATGAAAATAACTGTCCTGCCAGGCACCACCGGCACCACCGAATCCGTTGAAGGACTCGGTCGAGGAGGTAGAGAAGTGGCTCAAGCGGATTCAACTGATGGACGAGGATGCATCTAAAGAGGGAAGTGAGGAGGAGGAGGCCGGAGGAGAGCAGGAAGAGAACAACGAGGAACAGGGTCTCAACAAGGATGCAGTAGGAACTCGATGGTGTGAGTGCAATCGAGAGTTGCTCGACTCAGACTCAGGACGAGTCGTCCAAGCTGGAGGGCGTGGCGCAGGCAACAGGCGATAGTGCTGAGCATGCTGGAGAGCTCGAGCAGGAGGAGGATGACGAGGCAGCCTCAGAGGTTGATGAAATGGATGTTGATGAGGAGGATAAGATGGAAGAAAACAGGGACGGACTCGGTGGGTATTTGGTTCTAGGAGAGAGCATTCGATTGTGCGGCTTCAGGCCCTGCACCGCCCAAGTCGGCTGAGGACAAAACGTTCAAAAACGAACAGAAAGCACGCGATAAAGCAGATGATGAGGAAGAGCCTGATGCCTCTGGTCAAGAACCGGGTGCAGCTGATACGAAACACAAGGGCCCCCTGCGCTCCGAGGTTTCCAGGAATCCGGAAGCTCTCGCTGTACCTGTTGATGAAGACGGAGACGTGGAGATGAATGGTCTGAGTGAGGACATTATCTATAACGCTGGTGGAGAGGGCGATGCCAGCAATGACCGTCTGCAGCACATCGATCGTCTGTCGTCGAGCGTCTGTAGTGAGCTCACTGAGCGATTGCGTATGGTCCTCGAGCCCACTAAGCGTGGTGGAATGCAAGGCGACTACAAGACAGGGAAAAGGCTCAACATGCGGAAGGTCCTCGCGTGGGTAGCGAGCGACTATAGAAAAGATAGAATATGGCTCCGGAGGAACAAGCCGAGCAAGAGAGAGCACAACGTCATTGTGTGTTTGGATAATACCAAGTCAATGCGATCCAACCAATCTGGCGAACTATCCTTGTGCGCGGTTCATGCTATCACCCAGGCTATGTCTCGTCTCGAGATCGGCACTGTCGGAGTTAGTTCCTTCGGCAGCTCTGTTCGCTCCCTGAGGACACTGGTCTCACCTTCTCCTTTGAACCTACCCGAGCTGTTGCATCATTTCAATTTCGACGAGGAAAGTGCTGGATCAATGTCGCGCTCTTTGCCTGCTGTTCTGGACGACTGTGACGAGCAATTCACCCAAGTTGCGGGCGGTGATTACAAGCAAGCATGTCTGGCCGTGGTTGTGACGGATGGACGATTCAACAAAGAGGCGGTGCGACACTCTGTTCAGAACATGCTCAGCAAGAACCGTTTGCCAGTGCTCATTATTGTCGATGAGGCTGCCGAGTCTGGTCGCTCTATTTACAATTTGAAGGAGGTGGTTCGAGACCCTACGGGCCGCAGTAGAATGGCTCCTTTCCTGTCCAATAAAGACTTCCCATTCCCCTTCTATGCAGTGATACAAGATGTCTCTCAATTGCCTAATGTCCTTAGTGATGTCATCAAGCAATGGATTGAGGCAACTGCAATGAGGTGATGTCATTCAATGGCAACTAACGTCTTTACCAACGTACGTTACTACTGTTACTCTTTACATATGTTTCATTGATCGTTGAGAAGGATTGCGTTGTAACTGTTGCTCGTTGATGAGGGGAAGTTGCTTTTGAGCAGCGAAAGGTAGCGGTGTTGGAATCGAGCGGCGTCGGTTTTCGGAAAATTCCTTCACGGTCCCACACGATAGGAAAAGTAACTACGCAAATGGAGGAAATCTAAGAACCCAACGCGATGATAGTCGGGGTTTCCCTGAAGTTATATGATGTTACACGACACACATCCTTAACTAAACTACGCCCACGCTCGCTCGAGAGGGAATTGTGGAGCATAATTATTCCATGTGCAAAATGCGTGCCGATACTACAATGAGGGTACTCGAGCTGGCAAACTTACAAACTCAATCCCAGCGATTTGACAGAAATGAAACATAGCGACCAACATAGATTATTACTATCTGGAGGAGAAGGATATCTCCAATTCTGATAGCTGTATGCGTTCGCACCCGATAACAATAGTGAGATTGACTATGATGGGACATGACTTGCTAATTACCCTCTAATACATGACAACACCGACGTGCACTGACTGATAATCACTTCAAACATCGTAGTATTAATTTCTGTTACTTCAGAATCCGCTTCGCTCCGCCCACTGTCTCAGCCTGGCATATCCTTCGGAGCATTCAACGAGTTCTTGACAAAGATCTTTGTTCACGGATGACCCAGTGGGGACCTTATGGTATTGACTAGACGTCCTCTCCTCCTCAACAATGGTCATCATGCGCCTGTGAGAAGCTTGAAGGGCGACACGCAGATTCTCCAGCGAAATCTGCTTGACAGCTTGAAACATGAATAGAGCATGAGCGTGAATCCCACCGATTCGGCACTGTCTACGGTAAATCTCGCCAACTCAGCTGTTGCGGGAGCCGCGTTCAAGTCGGAGGTTGGCCTGCCCACTGAGCACTCCCACTCAACAGTACCGGGGGACCAGTCAGATCCATCGCATTGAGGGTGATCGGACTTTGACGGAGGTGGCAGAGCAAAGTCTCTGATGTGATGACTCCAGCCTGCTGAGCTCGTAGTCGTACCTAATATAATCCCGGCGTAACTCGAGCATGAGGGAGAGATACAGCAAG
>NW_003206671.1:363872-387076 GCF_000006405.1 Perkinsus marinus ATCC 50983
TCAGGACAAGCACAGCTAGAAAAGGCTGACATACTCCAGATAGCCCAAAGACCCTCATAAAGGAACAAAAACACTCCCTTCGATGGAGACTTTTCCACTCACGTCACATACATAGAGACATGGGTAATGGTTGTCGCTTGTCATCGATGCTACTTTTCTCGGATGCCAGACTTTCGCGTCTTCGCTTGAACTCTTCGAACATTTCCTGACGAGACTCAACCTCAACAGAATGCAGGCTCATCTAGAAGTATTTCAGCCGATGATTCCAACGGCACAATTTCCCGAACAGATAAAAAATCATCACTGGTGTGAGATACGCAAATCCGACCCGAAGCTTGGCCTTGTCCCCTTCTTCTAAGTCCGCTTCGGAGCTCCGACGTCTGATGCGTCTGTCAGTCCTGCCAGGAACTACGACAAAACATCGTCAAAGCCTCCCGGACATGCCGCTGTCCTCTACCTCCACTAGGGATAAGGTCGGACAATCTCTGTCCGCCCTGCATCTCCCGACTGCTAGACCTCATCGAGAACTTGCTAAACCTGATACAGCAGCTTTGCATCACAGCGATGAAGTTAACTGAATTGTGTCATTCACATGATCGAGGAAAAACACATGATCTGTGAGCAACATCGAAACGATCGCTCCTACATATCCTTCGTGAAACAGTCGCCGTTTAGGATGAACTACACCCAAACTACAAACCTTTTTTTCTGATTTATTTTCCTCACCTATCCATCGTTGCCCTATGATGAATAGATCGGCAGAAAACGCATCAAGACTGGCCACAGTTACGAATAGAATGAGAATGCCTCACCACCATGTCCTGCTCGGTGCTGTCATCACTTTATTGTCCCGCCGAACGAACTGAGTCCAACAGCAAACACGGCATTGCCTTCCATGAGGACTACCTCGGGTCGACCAGAGATCTCTTCCACAGCGGTAGGGTTGAGTCTCTGGCACCGGCTCAAGCCCTACAATAGCAAGAACCCTGTGTTCTGGTAACATCGTCAAAACGTCCTCAGGCTTAATGACACTTCTGAATTAGTCATATAGTCTAACCTCTCTATAGTCCTCGTCCATCATCCTCAAGAAGGAATTGCGCTTTTCCTCGATCGCAGGTGCAACCTTCATGCGTGACTCGGTCACTCGGCGATGAGCGGACCTAGATGCGGTATAAGCTGCTGCTCGACCAACTGCCAACTCCGATCAACTCCAGACCGCCTTGCCTCAAAACTTCGACTGGAACGGTCACTGACTCCACATTGGCATCAGCAGGCTCGACTAACCAAGAATCTTCCAACGCTTCCTGAGCCACCGGCACTCATTCTCCTAATCAGAAGCTAGCATTGATTACCTCTGCTGTCAGTCGATCAATTTCAGTTCGACAGAGAAGACCCTTGAGGAACTTGAGGCATTCCGGAGAGAGTTTGTACTGTTGATCGAAAAGAAAGAAGTCCGAAACGCCGCGTTTCAAACGCGGGTGTTCAGATTCATTTGATCGTATTGACAGATGAACCCTCGCAGGCTCCACAGGAGAACTCCACTCCAGCAGAAGGTGAGGGAGCATTACAGCGAGCTCAGCCAGGATGGGCAATTTTGAAACGCCACGGACGTTTGAGGGAGAAAAATCACCTTTTCTTTTCGATGCGTCCATTGGATACGGTTCCTCAAGATTTGCATCATAATTTCCCTCGAAGACGGCCCGTCGTAGGGATAGTAGCCATACCTGAACACGTCGGATGCATCACGACGATGTCTTCAAATGAGAGAGCGATGAAGCAACCCGGAGGGGTTCATCAGTCACGAGTGAATCATCTGGAATGGATAAAAGCGAATGTTAAATTTCAATTTCGCAAACGCACGCAACTGAGTCGTACAGTAGAAGGTACATGAGTACTCCCAGACTCCACAAATCAACGGGAAAGCTGTAGTTCTGACCGAGAAGCTCCGGCGCAAGATAGTGCGCTGAACCGCAAAGCTCACTGAGACGCCCGGCTGAGAAAAGTATCAATAACGGAATGAAAAATGCAAGGCTAGGCTAGTCCTGAAATTTTAGGAAAAAATATACGCTGTCTGAGTGAGAATTCTCTATTCATTGTATAGCCGTGAAAGTCCATCGGAGATCCTCCGCTACGCCGTGAACCGCCATTTTCTCTGCAAAGGCAGGAAGGAGGTTGCTGGGATTCTTTCAGCAACCTCCTCGTTAGAGGCACTTGGAAGTCTGGAGAAAACAACATTCAGGTGCGAGTAGACTTCTGAGATCTTTACTCCTCCACGAAGCCGGCTTACTGCTATGAACGCTGGTGGCCAGGCCGAAATCGATCAACTTCACTATGCACGTCTTAACATCACCGCTCCCGTCGAGTAAGAGGTTCTCAGCCTTGATGTCTCGGTGGCAAATACCAGCCGAATGCAATGCGGCAATGGCCAACACGACCTGACTGAGAGCAACAACATGTAGTCATAATCAAGGCTTGATATTGTACCGGCACACACGGGCTGCGTCCTCTTCACAGAAGCGCCGCATCTCAATCACTTTTTTGAGGAGTTCGCCCCCGGTGCAAAGTTCCATGACTATGTATCTGCAGACATCTCACGATGTGACACCTCGCTCACTACGGGGAATCACAGGAAATGATGGTCTATGAAGTATTCGTAGAATTGGATGATGTGCTCGCTATGAACTTTTAGGAGCAACTTGATCTCCTGACAGAACCTGAATAAAAAGCAACACTGTCACGATCACAGCGGCTGCTTGCATCACGTGCAGAGTACATGGGCACACTATCTGGTTGGCTTTGATCCAATAGTTTCACCGCTCTCCGTTCGCCATTTTCCAGGAGGGTACAAACCCGGACTTGGCCAAAACTTCCGGATCCCAGCACCTGGCATGTGCAGAGAAATAACACCACTGAGTGATGCGTTTGCGTTCAAAATGAGGATCCCAGACTGCTGTTGCCAAAGGCAAATTCATAGACAATACCGATAAAGACAGTGCTTCAACAGCCGTCCAGCTCTGCGAAAGTTTGGCCCGCACGATTGCACCGCGGAGTGCATCGTGGCGCCAGAGAGCAACTTTCTCATACGACGTTTCCAGTGAGAATTGTCGTCCAGATGATGGACAGTACGTAGAGCGCTCGTCTGTTCCTCACCTGTCCTATGCTGTAGTGCTCTCGAATGTCCTCGTAGATCTTGTCACCATCGGGATTGAAGAAAAACCCAGACGACGAATCTACCTAAAGTACAGCAGCCTCAAAAAAGCCTTAATGAACATATCGGAAAACCTGGACTTACTGGCTGTGAGTTTTGGCAGCCCATCGTGACATTACAACTGCATTGTAGGGTGAGTTCACGTGCAAAACCTGCGCTGTTTCAGACAGCGGAGCGAATCGATTCATATTGTCACTTTTTGACTTTTTGATTTCCTGGCATTACCTTTTTCGTTAGATTGCATCATGGCGGATGGAAGTCGACGGTAATACAGGGAGAGGTCCTCATGGCGTTGGAAATCATCGTAGAATTCTCCAGAACACTGGGGGCTCCGATTTTGGGACATCTCGTTTTGCGATCATCGGCGCACCCATGAACGGATTTCGGGGGATCGTATAGTATCATGAACTCGATTACACCGTATATGGTTGATTCTGGGGCAAAGTCTGTCAGCGTGTGGAGGTCGTGTTTTTCTCAGGAATCGATTCTCTCGGCTGTCGTCGAGCTTCGACATCACGGATCATTCTCCTAAGATGACGCCTAAGGCAGCAAGGAAAAGGTCAGAAAGTTTTCACCTAGAAGAGGACGAGAATAGTCAAGACAGAAGCCCGAAGAAAATCGCTACGGAAAGGCAGCGATCCTTGGTAGTGATGTAGAAATGGGAATACGCTCGCTTCCCTCGGCTGAGCTCGGGAGTTTCTTCACTATGTATGAGAGTTTTTTACACGAATTCGAGTAGAAGTGTTCAGAAACCAACAAGAACCTCTGAAAATTCCATCAGCATTTTCTTATTGTCATCGACACTTTAGTCGCATCGACGTTTCCGTGCGAGTATGAAAATTTGCTTTGTAAAGATCCTTCGTGGAAAGTCGAGAGCAACGAGATAGTCGGCTTGGATTCTAGGTCCGAGGCTGTTGAACTCAACACTATTAGATCTGCAGTTGAGGTGGAATTCCCATCACTATTTATTCTCTACTGTCAACTATAGCTATGTTTACCTCACCTCGTCATAAACCGGTGTTATGATTTCCTAGATTTTGGACAAGTTTTCTATGGACAAGATTGCTCACGAGGAGGAGGGTTGGGCGGTTGCCGGTTCTGGAGGCGCACGGAAAAATCGCAGGAAGAAGAAGGATAAGAGTGGCCGACGCGACTTAGAGTAGTATATATTCGAACGCGTAAATGCCATACCACTCTTCTGGCAAATCGTCTAATCTGACATCGGCTCCGCTCTTTACCTAGGTCCGTTGAGTCAGTCGTGAGCTCGAGTCCTGAGGAGTCGGCTAAGTCTTCTGGTTCGAGTAGTAAGGCCAGGCATAGCATTGACTGCAGAGGCGTTCTCATTGGTAGGCTCCTCTAACAACGTGAGTATGGTATCAGCTGCGCCATCGGTCGAGTTCAACATTAGCAGCAGCAGTAGCACTGCACAGAAGTCTCTATTCAAGTCTACCAAGGAGCTCTTCGCTCCTGAGGAGACAGGGTTACCCAACTTCGCGCCTGAGGAGTAACGCGGTGCCTTCTACCGTCCGGGTTTTCGACATACTGCCGAGCGCCCGTTTCCATTCAGATGGGACACCTTCTCTATGCTGAGGAGTCAATCGGCTATGCCTCAGGTATATCGACGGTGCGTATTACATGCGGAAGGGAGGTAGGCATTCACACACCAAAGAACAGAAGCAGGAGTGGGGCGCGAGGAAACAGCGGGAGCAGCAGTAGGAGAAGAATTTACGGTATGTCGACTGAGACGCTCACCTATCAGGTTTCGTATCGAGAAGAGGAACAATCAGCGAGAGGCTCAACGGTCTGCGGAAGCCCAACAGAAGCTGTTGAGATCGGAAGCGAGAGAGGCGGTTGAGGCAAAGTACGGTTGTTAGTGGCTCGCGGGTTCATGATGCATTATGTTCAGGGAGAAGAAAACGGAGGAACGTACTCGTCTTGGCCGACGGAGCGAAGCATGAAGTTAGCTGTCTGTTGCCCGATTTAAGTTCTACTTTTTATCTGTACAATAAATAGGTATTTCATATCATCCAGATGCCGTCAGAGGCAGGATTAGTGCAGTAGAGTTAACTCGTACTCGTGATGAGGTCCGCTGCATTTCTACTTGCGGTTCTTGCTCGACTTCGCGCGGCTGCTGAGCCGGAGTGCAACACTCGATTGTAGCTACTAGTAATACTATTTTTAGATCACTCCTGTTTGAGTTGTCACAACAGTGGATATGGGAAGTGGTTGGTCTCTCTAATTTCGAGAGAACAACAAGAGTTTCTAAAAGAATCGAAAAAGCAACTTTGGTGATGCACGTTTGCGGAATCGTTTGAACGGACATTCGGGCAAAGCAGCTCTCCTTGAGGAAAGTCGGTGATAGCAGTGGTGCAAAGAAAGGTAAGTTACCTGTGGAAACCCGGTCCGGTCTTGGGTCGGCGGCTTATGAAATTTTGAATGCCGTGCACTTGAAGGCTGTCATTCATTCGCTAGTGGCTGTGCGCCAATCCGCCAAGTTATGAGCCGGAAGCTCTGATATTGAGAGCTCGATGAGTGGTCAGAGCCAGACGCATAACGGCAGCTACTTCTAGAGGCGTAGAATGAGAGAATAACCACCCAGTTGTTCGCCACCCAGTTGACTTTCGAGTGAGCAGGAGACGTAGCTGATGTCATCGTTACAGCTGCTGTTCATCACCTGCGAGAACTCAGCGGAGCATGCGAAGGGAATCGCTTTGATGTCTGAAGCCTTACCATCGTCTGAAAATGGCAATGTGAAAAGTCTGCGATTTATACGATTTCTCTATAACCGATCACATCGTGTCTGAAGCGTATTAGACCTTCGAAGACTATGATCGCTCTGTCCTCAGGAAAGGACAGAGTCCTAAGTCTGACCTCAGGAAACAGAGGGGTCTTCTGAGCGCAGTATAGAAGATGCTTTCCCGGCTTGACTCACCGTAGACCCGAGTCTCGCCGAATTAGACTGGTGACCCTTGTATGCAGTTGTGTTTTGTTACGGGCTGTCGAAACGAGTCAGATAAGAGATCAAAACGGTTGTGTCTCGATACTATGCTCAAATTATCTGATCACCTTCAAATCTGTCTCTGAGGTAGCAGACTGATTCAATCCACAGTTCGTTGGGTGATGATCCATCATCACTAGTTTGGTTGATGCGCTTGTTATTGATCATTCGACACCAAAGGAGGCGAGAAAGCAGGTAGTTGGTTTTATTCGACTTCACTGTTGCGTTTTATATAAAGGGACCAGTTCCGATTCCCTGAGGAGCATGTCAAGGCATCAGTTATCAGGCTTTGGACTTCCACAGCTGAATGAAGGGGAAAAAGAAAGGCGCTAAAGGAACGAAGAAGAAAAAGGCGGCCCAAGAGATTATTATGGACCAAGAAGTTCTCTGCGGCCTCTTCTGGGCAACTTTCTGGTAGGCTAAAATAGATTTCCTCTCGTTCTCTGTACGATCATCGATAGTATGAACATATGCGTGGTGGATAGGCTCGTGTATTGGGCCCCACAACAGGTTGCGTAATAAGTCACCGCAGCGGTCGAAGGAAATGCTCGACAACATTTCCGGACGAATCGATGCAGCTGGTGAAGAGGAGCGCAGGATATACACCAACATCGGAAAGCATGTCGAGCGAGCATTGAAAAAAGTGGGCGCACTCCTCTGTGAGCAGATATATAGGAGTCCTTTGGCGATCAGATCGGGCCAACGAGTAGAGTTGAAGGAAACGATGGAGGAGAACGTCGATCAGTAGAATGGCCTTATTCTCGTGACACGAGTTGGCCTCGAGACTATTTACAGGAGTTGTCTTGAACTATGTCGAGTTGTCTGGTTATAGTCAGAAAAACATCTTCTCTGTGATAACATGTTCGATTCAATTACGGTGGAATGCTTCGTGGGTGCTTACGGGATCGTCTGCAGTGGTTTCACTAGACAATACTACGAGATAATACCTGCTCGTGGTCAATGACTATCGTCTATCAAGGCTTTCAGGTGAGCATTCTCGCACGAAATACAGAAAAAATAACGGTCGATCTGATGCCTGCAAAGATGTTGAACCAACTTCGAGCGGATTGTCCGTTAAAGAGTGCTCCGGGGACACGTATTTCAAAAAGCCTTACAGCCATCTGTAGACACCAACCATTGACCACTGCGCACCAGCGAGATCGAGCAGAAACTTCGAGTTGAATATTGCCAGTTGTCGAGGCGACAGCAGTTTGCATTTACTCCTCCTTCTTAGCCTTCTTGCCCTTTTCCTCTTGCGCGTTCGAGGCCTTAGTAGCGCTCCAGTAATACAATATTTGAGCAACTATGGTGCCATTGCAGAGCGCGGCGCAGACATGGGATGCCCTGAGGAAGATGCATACTCTCAGGTGCCTCCATGGAAGACTCACAGTGTCACGGGATCATTAAGCTGTTTTAAGGTCGTGAAAATCCTGGCAAGATTACCCATGAAGGAGAGGAAGAACGTGAGGAAGGCCAGATGACCTACAATAGAAAAAACGAGTCTATCAGCCTTATAGACGACTCGCTGTGCTCACCAGTGTTTCCCTGTTTGAAGTTGAGGGCAATCTGAGGTAGCCGCGCTGCAATTCCGAGGACAGCTGGAGCCATTCCCAGGAGGGGCAAAAACTGAAGAAAGCGGTCGTGCTGAACTCGACAGAGTTCGCGCTAGTCACCTGCTCAGGCATCTGACCGCTCATCGCCCACATGAAACCGAAGGAGCCCATGTTCATCAATAGCACCCTTGGCAGCAGGTCTATCTGTGGCGCGTACCACCTTGGAGAAAACATAGTTGAAGTCCGGCTGAATAGCGACTCACCAGAAGAGGCAGAGTAGAATCATACACTGCACGGAAACGAAGAACATCTCGCCCCATGCCGCGAAAGGATGTCGCATCAGCATGTTGTAAGTGCAGAAGAGAGAGCTGGCGATGAACTCGAGAGCGAAGGAAGCCTCGGAGATGCCTGTAAGGAAAACGATCCGTACGAGAACCGCAGCGGAGATTGAACAATTCTCATTGCTACAGCAGTGTTCCCTGTCCCGTGATTAAAACGTTTAATACTGCTTACCCTGCACGGACTTATTCGCGAAGATCTTGATGATTTGAGGCATCTTTACAGCCAAGGCGCCGGCCATGATACCCTGAAGAACAGCAATTCAGACACGTCAGCGGAGCCATTATTACCATGTTGAGGCCGTTCACGATGAACTCATTCACACAGGATTTCTCAATGTCGAAGGCCATGAACTTGTCGAGGCATTCTTGAGAGACCAGTCCGAGGACTTTGCTAGACATAGTGAATGTGAGGACGAATACTTACTCACTATAGAAAGGAGATTCGAAGCACGACCGACACAATATAGGTAAAGAACAGAAACACGCCTTCCATGAAGTTAACTGGGCGCCACACCGCCTCCTCGAGCCGCCACGGACTCTGTGGGACTGAACTCAGTGTCGTCAACCACCAACTTATACCTGTGGAAGTTGGTGTGTTTAAAACAGAGAGGAAAAATGATCAAAACGCTTCATAGCTAGAACACGAGAGTTGGAGGTCTATTGCTGGTTATCTGCTCATTTTCGATTCACCATTGACAAGAACAAGGCACTAAAGCGAGTGCACAGGTAGAGAGCCAGCCCAATCTACATTATCGGGCGGTACTTCTCGCATGGTAACTCGTGGACCAACTCTTTATGTCTGAGAACAGGTGAACAATATCGACTCCCCGGAAGTTTCCATCGACGAGGAGGAGCATATCAGCTACACTGCTGGTATTACATTGCCTTCATAGTCGCCCGCCGATACGCCTCGCCAGTGGACCACTGCATCACGTCATAGTACTGATACGTGGCATCATCGTGTATGTTCTGGAGCTTCTCAAGCTTGTTGAACAAGTACCCTATATAGACATAGAAAGTATCATCACTGTCTCTAGCGCACCAGGTTGCATTTGGTAGTATCGGGCCAAGTCCTTCCATCGACATTCGAACGTGTATTGGTCTTCAGGCTTCACTTTATAGGCGTTTATGAACGCATAACGCGACCGTTTAAGAGGGAAGACATCGTACCTGTATTGAGACTTAACAGTGAAGAAAAATATACACATGGACGACTACATGTGCCGCTGCCTATATAAAAATTTCGAGGAAAAGGTTGGGAAATTATCGTTGGTCTCTGAACACTTCTACCCGAATTCGTATATAAACTCCTATAATCAGTGAGGAAACTCCTGAGCTCAGATGAGGAAAGCGAACATATATTTCTACACTGGGTCTTATACCAGTGTATTGCTCGAGGCGTTATTACACGTTGTCAACATCTGGGTTGCAGAAGGCATAAGCCAGGAAGTAGCCTGAAGTGAAGCAAACTCCCCTGTTGAGGAACCTGTAGCCCCAGGCCACGTGGGTTTGATCGCCCGGCATGGAACGGAACTGAGTGCGAGCCTTCCGAAACACTACAACGAGACAAGCGAGCCTTGCGAAAAATGATAAAGATGTGCAGCATACTGTAAATATCAATCGGAACGTGGACGTTTCTGTACTCGATCAAGAGCTTCTGCCACGCGTTTCACCACAGGTGCTGTATCAACGGCCTGCTTGCGCTCAGCGAATGTAGGGCCGACGGCCAGATCGCCGGACTCCTTGGCATACTTCCGGATGTCCCAGCCGATCCGTCGCACGGCCATGGCTAGCTTCCTCGAGCTCATATTGACGCCGTCTATGTAGCGCTCTCGATGATTCGGAGATTCACAGCCAAGTTCACGCGCAACGAAACTACATATACCATGTACACTAATTTTAATATTCTGGGGACTGCCGAAGTAATACCGGTTCCTCTTCTCATTGTAGGAATATCTTCTATCAGCAAAGAACTTCGTCACATCCAAGAGCCTCTGCCACTGTTCGCCCATCTCAACGTCAATACCATGCTGTGTAGCCGCTTGTTGGAGATCTCGTTCGTGTCGGTCGATGAAGGCCTCGCCAGGCCCATGGGGCGCAGACCCGAACGGCTCACAGGAAGCAAAGACTGTCTTCAAACCGCGCACCACCTTGGACCCACGTGTGGGCTCGTTGCCGGGACTGGACGAGAGGTTGATAAATTCGGCGCCTTCCTTTTGGAATTCATCGTGACCATTATCGCGGCCGGCGACAAAGCCTTCACAGGTCGAGACGTCCGAGATGACTTCACCGCACGCAGTGCACACATGGCAAGCAGTAGTAGGTTCAAACTCGACACAGTCAATCGGATGCTGGCAGCACATAGTCGAACGCTCTGACTCTCCTCGGCAAGCTCCTCGTCTTCGGTCAATATTGAGGTGAAGATGACAATGTCTAAAGCCTCGAATTCTCGATTTGAATATGAAATCTACCTTGCATACTTGGATTCCCTTCGACAGAGCGCATGCAAAAATCTCGCTCGCCCTAAATTATTCCGAGTGGTTGGAAATGGGGGCTACAGGAAGTGATCGCCATGAACATGCTACTATGGCTCATGGGAAATCCAGCCGCATCGGATAACGAGTTGACATGGGGCATAGTCTGACGAACGGAAGAATACGAAATTCCTCCGAGAACTCAATTGGTCGCTGTCGGGTGAGAGGCGGACCATATGTGCAGCAACAAGTTCACGAGTGCATCTAGTTCGTAGATGGTCAGGCTCGTGATCCAGGCTAGGAACGACCAGACCGACTTTGCAATGGTGCTGGAGGTGTGGTCTCAGACTTACTTTATAAAGAATGTCGGACGACTTGATACTAGTCCACGACACGGAGTGCCTGGAGTCTGCTCACAATGTTATGACCATTTACAGGAGCATGCTCACCATCTTGGGACTCACAGTGAGAGCAGCTCCTGGCATCTGCTCGATAACCAGTGGGCTTGATCGTAGGTCCAGGAGCCCAAGGCAGACAAAAACGACTACGCCATAAAGTCTCAGAATGTTGCCTTTCTCATCTGTAGTCTAGCCATGCCCAAATTTGATAGAAAAAACTACTTTTAGGTGGTCCTGAGACTTTCAAGAACGAACTCGTGGCTGATGCACTGAAACAAGCCATAGAGGGCAAGAAGAACATAGTAAGAAGAAGAGTGTCTCGACCAATGATAGCATTATATGACCAGATACTATTGCACTGGATCGCCACGTGCCCTGCGCTGACGGAAGCTCTCGAGGCTGCTCCAGAATCGTATAGGGAAACTCTGGCGGGAAAGAAGAACGTTGTTTATGTAACCACACGCGTTTTAAATTGTCCATCATAGTAGAAGGCTTTTCTACTTGTCCTGGAGTCTCGCATATGGAATCGTTCCTCGATCAACTCGAGAGAATATTCTCACTGTGTAGCACAGCAGATTTTTTCCAGGACTACCGTTCTATAACGGTGGGTATTAGCGAGTCGTCTCTCTAGGTACCGGATCTAGTTGACCAATGCAATGATCTTCTGCTAACCTTGCTGAAATTAAGCGATCAAGAGAAGATAGACCACGTGCGCGCTGAGAGATCTCGGCAGGTTATGGAGGACATTCTACGGTTTGGCGCTAAGGTATGACTCACCGCTGAAGATGATTTTCAAAATATTTTCTCCGACATTTTGATAAATTCGCTTCTCGCTTGGAACGCGCGTGAAAACTTGGGAGGGTTTCTTCGTTGTGGTAACCCGAGGTCTCTTTGGGACATCGTAGTGGATGTGTATACGAGTCTGCTTTTTGGGTCGCTCGAGTTTCTGGAAATTCAGCAAATTCGACGGTGTGTTGACTGTCGGTGATCAGGTCTCGAAGGCAAGGATGCGGTCGTCAGTGCGGAAACGATATGATTTCTGCATAACCTGTGCTGAGCACTGTGTGTCGGAGAAAGCTCCTGCGACTGCTGAACATCTGCATAAGTAGGCGAATAGTATCAGCACGAATTCAACTGGATGCAGCTTATAGTGATAATCGTCTGTTATAAAGTGTATCTATGGTATCGTTGGAGTGAGTAGCACGATTAGATGCACCACGCATGAAGTCGATAGTCGCTTTTCTAATTGGCAAAATCCTCGGTGAAAAAATGGAATTTTGAATGGCTTGTAGGTTTGGAAGGTTTCAGACATATTCAGAGGGGATCAGAGTCCTCTTTGGTTTTCAGGCAACTCAGTGTGCTTGCACCGGCACTGTCCGTGGCGCTGAATAATGGTAGTGCTTCTGGACTGAACAGTATGTCGGGGAGTAGTAAGGTAGTAAGAAGATCCTCCAGGGGGTTGGTGTAGAACTGTTGGTGATGACAGATATCTAATGTGAGAGAGTCGTTCAACTTGATCATATTGGTGACGTCCAATTGCTTCACTGATGAGCAACTGTGCGAAGAAGTTAGAGTGGCGCTGGAGCAGGAGGTAATTTCGTGGCACGCGACAACTCAGGCAACTCCCTTTGGTCGGTCAGGTTCACATCACTCTGTTGCACATCGTGACGGACGCTATAGATGGAGTAGAAGCTGAGCTGTTACGTTGTGAAGACCTTGTCCATAGAGACTGCCTTCATAGGTGAGACATACGCGCACTGACCGTGTTTTGATGGTCGTTCAGATCCCCGGTATACTCGTATATCCAAGAGCACGCCGCAGCGTGTGTGAGGAAGCTGTTGCTGCCGGGTATTGTGAAAATGGATGATATCAAGTCACCGAGGTTCGTTGTGGAATAGTGGCTCACGTGTTGGCTCTCGGGAAGGTTGCCTCTCGTTCGACTCGCGATTCAGGTCTCGGGCGGCTGGGGTACCGTCATTCCGGCTGCAGTATAAGAATAGTAAAGCAATGGAGCTCCCGAGTGATGGGCGCATGGAGATGTAGGGAGGCGGGATCGAACCTGGGCGGTTCGGTTGCTCATTGGCCTTTACAGTTACAAGGTGGCTAAGCAAGACTCTATAAAGAACGTGAAAGTGCCCTCTGATATTGACACCAATATCAAAAGCTTATTCGAGCTGTATGATACCGAAAAGAAGGGCGTGATCGACTGGAACCAGTTTGTCAAGGTTGACAGGGTAAGCATCCTGGAAATCTTCCGGCTGCGCGCCGCTGATCATCATGTCTAGGTCGTCACTGAGACGCTCGGTGGTCAATACAGCGAGATGATCAGCAGAAGGATCTACTCGCTCATGCTGTAAGCACTGGAGCTGATCCGGAGGCATCAGGCTGGTGGTGATGATCAGTTACCCGGGACTACCCTTGGACAGCGAGATATCATTCACCACTTTCTACAACTACCATGCCTATGTGTCCAAGAAAATGGGTAAGAGTCCCGGAGAATTTCAAGTCTCTTTATGTCGCACATTGTAGTAGCCTGATGTTCACCGTGATAGGTATATTAGAGGGCGACAGGGATGTGGGTGTCCATTACAAGTATTTGGTGGACAAGGCTAAGCATATGGGCAAAGGGAAGCGGTTCCAGAAAACGTAAGACTGCTTTTGAGTTTTGTGGAATATATATTCGCTTTCTGCAGCTAAGCTTAGGAGTTTTTCCAGTAACTGAAGCAGTTTATATACGAATTCGGATAGAAGTTTGCACAACAATTTTACAAATTTCCGCTCAAAAATCTCATCTTGCCACTAACATATGTAGGTGACCATGTGCATATTTTCTTACATTGCTATTGAACTCCGTGGATATCATGAATTGCTCAGGAAGCGCAACTCTCCTTCAGACTGAGGACCCTTATTGGTTCACCACTGCGTCTTCAGGTACGACTTGTTCATTTGCCATGATCGGTCCAAGGAGGGCACTTGCATGGCTCTAGACTTGATCAAGAGTATCAGGGACCATACTCCCAATGTAGGGCGGGAAGAAGTCTGTTGATGCTGAAAATTTTTGTGAACAGTGGTGGACTATATGTTTGCTTTCCTCAGCTGGGCTCAGGAGTTCTCTCCCCAAACAAAGGAGCTTTTTTACGAATTAGAGCAGAAGTGTGAAAAATCAACAAGAATTTCCCAAAATTTCCGCAGAATTTTCATATTGTGGTTTACAGATTTCCCCATACTGTTGGTGACGATCGGTTTGCGTTATGGTGGTTCAAGGTTCGTGCGATGCTGTGTATCGACTATTTGGCTGAGAAGGAAAAAGAGAAAGATAGCAAGAAGAAGGATAATAAAAAAGAGGCAGCACCCAAAGCGGACCCGATGGCAGGTGAGTCGGGGATTCTTACTCGCCGGCGTCAGGGCCGTCTATTCGAACTGAGTTTGTCTTGGTGAGGATTGAGAATGATCCCTCAGTTCCCAGCAAGAGCGCCGAAAGCCTGAACGTCGTTGTCATTCTACGACCGGGGGTTTTCGAGAATATACAAGTCCAGAAAGATGTGCAGGAGGCCAAAGAAGCAGGCGGCAATATAGTGATACTCAGTGATGTGGGTAACACAGCGAGCATGTTGACGGAGATCTTGAAGGCACCAGAGAGCATCCGCCCGGCTCTCTCGAGGTGAGAAGTGGCCTTGTATAATTCCATAACCTGACTGCACGGAATTCTCTTGCCAGGCCGAATTGTGTGGGGTACTGGAAGAATTGCGACGCTGCGTGCGCTGTGGACCTACTGAGTGTCATGAGCTTCCCGGATTGGCGACCGCAGGCGGCCCGTACGACCATCCTGGCTGTGCAAAACGTGGACCCTGTGGTGCGGTATCTCTTCCATCACTGTGAGGAGGACGAGGAGGTGCGCGACTCAAAGTCGGGTGAAATTTCCGAGTATTTTTTTCCTGGCTCAGGCTGCCGCGGCTTTGCAGTGTTTGGCGAACTGTACAAGTCCGTCAACACTCAATGGTGGCCGAGTCCGGTCCTCCTTCGCTCGAGAGGGCGGCGTTGAGATCTTAGCGGAGCGATTCCAGCAGTTTATGAGCGTCCCGGCAGTCGCAGAAAACGCGTGCCGGGCGGTCGCTAACTTGGCCCAGGATGTTGATCTGTGCCGTAAGCTCGCTGAGGCTGGTGTGATCAAGATGGTTGTGGAGGCTATGAACAATCACACAGACTCGGCGCTTCTGCAGGTAATCTGAGCGCCTTTGGTTGTGTTTTTGACCATGGACGGTAACTCTTCGATGCGGTGATTAGATTTTGTCTAGGGATGTATTGTTTCAGGGTGAAGCGGCTCGAGCTTTGAACAACTTGGCACAAGATGAGACTGCGAAGCGGCGGGTGAATGAACTGTCAGGCTTCCAAGTCGTGTTGCAGAGCCAAAAGAAGTTCGAATATGACCAGGCCTTTTGGGATGGCAGGTGAGGAGTGGTGGCAGCAGAAAATTGGGAGTGTGAATTCAGGTTCGCGATGAAACGGTTGAAGGCTGAGAATGCGGTGATGGTCAACTATCGTGGCAAGGGGCGCTGGTGCGGCGGTAAGATCCAGGATAGTTACTCCAACGGGACATATGATATCGCGTATTCGCACGGCGGGATGGATAAGAAAGTGCCGGCTCATTGGGTGCGTCCGAAGGATGAGAGCGATGCAGTGATGGAATTCTGTGGCGTGTGGGAGTGGAAGCCGACGGGAAAGGTGACTGAGGATGAGCTGGTTCTCAAAGCTGACGGCATGTGCTCACTCCGCTCGGGCGCGGTGGGCACATGGAACGTAGCACAACCGAGAGAGGACCGCACGAGGACGGCGATCAAATTGAATTTGGGCAAGCTCATGATAGAAATGGAGAGAATATCTTTGACGACTATCACTAGTACGGCCACGGGCGAGCGCGCTGTGTTGAAGAAGGATTTCCCCGAGTGCGTTTTCACTGAGTATTTCGGCTTTGGTGGTATAGCCGTCGACGATCGAGTGCCTAGTTTGATGGCACTGCGTCCTGACTATGTGTGCGTTGAGCAGGAAATCTGCAAGGGTCCGGATAGCTGGGGGCATGTCCCCGAGGCGCTCCGGAGAAGCGTGGCGGTCCGATGGTCGGCGTTCTTGGTGATTGGGAAGAAGGGCGAATACACTTTTACTCTCGACAGCAGCGGACCTGCACTAATGCATGTGAATGACAAACTGGTGGTCAATAACAGGAGTGAAAGTCCTAGCGGAGCGATGCAGCTTATGCCAGGAAACCACAGAATCACCGTTCAGTAAGTTGTGAGTGGCCAACGTCGCTCTCCGTTTGTAACTCTTCATCTTTATTGGAGTAGTGGACATGACCGTGCTTGGCGCACATAATTGTGACGGCTTCCAGTGGAAAATTTTCGTGCTTCGTAGCAGATCACGATGGCTGGAGTAGATAGGGAAAATGGATGTGCCATCTGAATTTGACAGGTTCTTTTCATCATCCGAGGGTGCGAAAAATCATCTCAATCTCCTCTACTCTGGCCCGGACACGAACGATGAGCAGATGAAGGTCCCGGCAGCAGTCCTTCAGCACGCTGTAGATCAATCGGAGGTAGGCACGGGAGAGGATGAATATTCAGGGAGATGAGGGTACATGGGAAATGAAACAGCAAACTAAAAATTCTACTTGCATTTCGAGACGGAGCCGCTGGCTTGTCAGAATCTAGATGCGCAGATCCATCCTTTCCGCATTTCTTGATGGCAGTGTTGGAGTATTTGTTCGCTTTCCTCAGCTGTTGCGGCTCAGGAGTTTCCACACGAAATGTGGTAGAAGTGTTCAGAAACCAACGAAAAATTTTCCAAATTTTCCGCATGTGAATGACCATGTGTATAAATTTTACAGTATAATTCCCCCACACTACTTCTAGGAGTGCCTGTTGCATGCCCCCGTGTAAAAATCCCTCCAGCCGGAGTTCATCCTACTATTTCATTCTAATTCGACACACATGGTGTGGGCATCTGAGCGGATTGCAGATATCTGTTCGAGAAAACTCTGACGTTTCTCGCCATTCATTTAGGTAGTGCGGAAACCAGGATTCTTGGGAGAATATTTCTGTGAACAATTCCGAGGGAAGATACCTGAGGACAAGTCGCCCGATGTTGTCCGTGTTGAGAAGCAGCTGGACTTCGAGCCTACTACAGGGGCTGCTTGGGAGAACCTTCCGGACCGATTCAGCGAGTCGTTCGCAGCGAAGTTTACCACTTATCTCAACCTGAAATGTGGCGGAAAAAAGAAGGCTAAGTAAGCATCATCTTGATCGCCTCATTGGAAAAACCTTTTCCCCCGCGAGTTTATCATCATTCGTGATAGGATTGGAATATTTGAATATAGATGTGAATATGGGTCTGTGCTTAGGTCTATATCGTCAGGTACGCCCTACAGGTGGAATCTAACAAGTGTGCGAAGGTATACTTGGATGGTAAGTTAGCCATAGAAGAAGATGCACTATACGAGAATGAGCTCACGGCCGGCTACCACAAGCTGCAAGTGGAGTATTTCTGCGACACAACCAGCGCGCCACATTCCCTCGTATTGAATTTTGCTGGGCCGGAGACGGTACCGCCAGGAACGGACGAGGACTCTGAGATGGCGAAGAACCCTCCTATGATTCGACTACCGCCTGAGGTCTGTTCGTACTATCTGCGGCCAACAGTCGCATTGCCCCGAGGAGACCCTTTGGGCGGGCATGAGAAGTCGGTGCCGTTCGTTGGGTGCACAGATGAGGTTACTATGGTGTCCGCAGGAGCAGACGGGAGCATATGTATCTGGGATATCCCGACGTCTACTCTACGGTCTTCTATCAGTGCTGGTCAGCCTATTGGGTGCTCTGCCCTGAGCGCCAGTGGAAAGCTGATCGCGGTATCGCTGGAGGACGGCAGTATTGCGCAATGGGATGTCACATCGGGCGCGCGCTATGGAGGGCCGATGTATGGTCACAGCGGCGAGGTTAACTCTCTCACGTACTGCAGCGGAGATAAGAAGATTCTGTCTGTTGGTATCGACCTCTCAGTGCGAATTTGGGATGCGGCGTCGGGGGACGAGATTGCGACATTAGCTGCTGACCCATGCAATCGCGTTGGCGATCCGATAGAGCAATTTTGGGTAGACTGTTCGGCTGCATATGATGAGAATATCGTCGTGAGTGGCGGCAAGGACGGCTTCATACGCTTTTGGGACATTGCGAAACTGGACGCTGTAAGGGGGCCTGAAAAGGTGATGCCTATACCGGATGAACCCGAGGAGGGTTGGGGGGAAGGAGGCCCTCCGGAACCTGAGAGATCTCCTGGCGATCCCGTGGTTTTCGAAGGTGGGAATTCAGTGTTCGTCTGCTAGGTCGAACTCAGCACTGTATGTTTGATCAGGTCATTGTAATAAGAGAGTCTCGTGCGTTGCCTTGTGCCCTGTGAAAGGCAGCAATCTGTTGGCAACGTCGAGCACTGACGCAACAATCAGGGTATGGAATTTGAAGGACTACTCTCTGCACATTGAGCCCATACAGTGCCTCAGCAGTTTTGTGGTAATATTCTGTGTTGTCGTGAGGTTAGTGCTTGCCATTGTGGAGAGGTTAGAGCTTGGAAGTGAACTACAGTGTGTGGCAATTTGATATGCAAATGTGGAGAATGCACGTTTTCTATTCTGGGATCAATTATAGTGAACAACTTGTCGCTATCATAGTCTAGGAAGGTTAGCATTATCACATCACATGTTCATACCAATGTTCACATTGTTTATATAATATAGTCCCAGATCGATTCTTATTACTCTCCGAAAAAAAACGCATTTTCCATATTTGCACATCAGATTGACACACACTGTACGTCATCTAGTGCTACCAATCGTTTCTACACCTTTTTGACCACAAGTTGAACCTCAAGTCAGAAATTCAGCGTCGAATTTAAAATTCACGGCGAGCACCTTACATAGTAGTAATGCCGACCGCTATCTGGACAGAGAAATGTTGGAGTATGTGGATTCATATATGTTGTCGTTTTCTCAGTCGTGGTCTCCCAATGGGTCAACACTTGTCTCTGCCAACGAAGACGTTCTCGTACAACTGTTTAGTGCTGTTTCTGGGAAGCCGAGATCTGAGCCCATGCCTGGGTAGGACACATTCATTGATGGGTTCTGCATTACTTGTGTGCTCACTTGCATCAGGCATATAGCGTCTATGAGGTTCGCGACATGGACTCCGCAAGGCCAGTGCTTAGCGACGTGCAGTGACGACGGCACGATACGGCTGTGGCATTTCACGGTGAACAGGAATATCGCGGAAATAGCGGTGCTGGAGGGAGAAGAAGGAGTCTTCCAGGATGACATGAAGAAATGGCAGAAGGTCATAAGGAAGCGAAACTGGCGAGCGTTTTTACCCCTAAGCGCTGTGTTTGTTCGAAGTTGATCTGATGTTTTGGCCCGGTGTAATCGTGCGCGAATTATTCACATATTGGTGGCTGACGACATGCTCGGCAAGGGCTCACAGGCATGCTCACCATGATGTTTAGATTCTTGACAATATCCGCCACGATTACAACGAATACAGCAAGGGGGCCTCGGAGTACGAAGGCAATGTCGAGTTGCTCCGGAATGCTCTGGACCAAGGAGTGGAGAGAGTAAAATCATTCCGAGCGAGAGCGTCTCTGTTGGGACTAACGCCGACAGACTACTGGGATCTCGACGGCATGATCGACGATTATGCCAGCTACTACAAGTGAGCGGTTTCAACGTGAATACGATGAAATTCTGAGCGGACCTGTTTGGCTCGGTTGATTGTGTGCGATCCTGTCAGGTTGTGGAATACAGTGATAAGTTTCCAGAAAAGTCAGTTGAAGTGGCAGCAAGATCCCATGAAGTCGATCAACGCTGAGGAAGTGGAGCAGCTATTGGACGCCTGGTTTAAGGAGTGCTATAAGATGATTAAAGGCTTCGACACTGACAACACTAGGATGGTACGTCACGGGTGGTCGCATTCCTCCCGATATCTCGATTTGTCGTTTTTCAGGCTCAGAAAGTCGCCAAGGATCTCAAGTCTGGCATAGACGAGTTTAGGGTGAAATTCCCCTTCCTGAGGGCCTTCTGCGTTGAGGCCATCCTCCCGAGACACTGGGATGAACTTTTCGAGAAAATGGGCATCGAGCCGTTCGCTGACTACGATGACATTCGAATGCATCAGATGCTCGAAAAGGGCGTTCTTGAATTCGCAGAGAATTTCGAGGAGATTTCCGCAGCTGCACAGAAGGAGCACTCTCTGAAGAAGGCTATGGCTGCCATGAAGAAAGATTGGGCTCCGCTAGAATTCACTACGACACTGTATAAGGAGACTGGGTGCCCGATACTGAAGGGAATCGACGAAATACAAGCCGTCCTGGATGACCACATTGTGAAAACTCAAGCAATCAGATCCTCCCCGTTTTGCAAGCCGTTCGAGGAAGATGTGCTCCAATGGGAAGTCACTTTGTTGTACCTGCAGGACTACGTGGATGAGTGCCTGGCGGTGCAGCGCACGTGGATGCAGTTGGAACCGATATTCCTATCAGAAGATATCAAACGACAATTGCCGGAAGAAAGCAGCGGTTTTGCGACCATCGATGTGACGTTCCGAGAGAGGATGAAGCAAGTCGCGGGGAGCCCTGGTTGTTTGAGCGTGGCAGCTGCAGGGGGCGTGGTGGAAGACTTTAAGGATGCTAATGAGAACTTGGAAAAAATTCAGAAGGGGTTGAAGGATTACCTTGAGACTAAGCGACTTTACTTCCCTAGGTGAGTTCTACTAGAGCATAGATCGATCATCGTTTTTCCGGGAACTCGCTCCTGTCGTCAGGTTTTTCTTCCTCAACGACGCTGACCTGTTGTCGATCCTCGCTGAGACTAAGGATCCGACGTTGGTGCAACCTCATATGGCGAAGGCCTTCGAGGGCATTGCTTCTGTGCGTTTCAACGAGACAGCGACAAAAATCAACGCAATGATCAGTGCGGAGGGCGAGGTGGTCGACTTCACGAGAATAGTGGATGTGGACTCTCCTGAGAATCGCGGCAATGTCGAGAAGTGGCTTGTTGAAGTGGAGAAAACCATGATAGATTCGCTCACGGATGTGGTATCTCGTAGCAACAAGGACTATGCTTGCAAGCCTCGGACGTCCTGGTGCATTGACTATCCTGGCCAAGTGGTTTTGGCAACGAACTGCATTTTCTGGACTAAGGAAGTGACAGAGGCGCTGAACGGCAAGCGTGTTGCAGACTATGAAAAGAAACTCAATCAGCAGTTGCTCGATATCGTACAGCTTGTGCGAGGAGATTTGTCGAAGTTGGCCAGAGTCACGTTGGGGGCCATGGTCACCATTGATGTCCACGCTAGAGATGTCGTGAGTGATCTGGTGAAAAACAATGTGGAATCCGCCGACGAGTTCGACTGGTTGAGTCAGCTCCGGTATTACTGGAAGGAGCCCAACAGCTTCAAGAGAATCGACACTGGGGAGATGAACACGAAGGAAGAATGCCAAGTGTCGATCGTGAACTCCACCCTGCTTTACGGCTTCGAGTATCTCGGCAACACTCCGAGACTAGTCATCACACCGCTGACTGATCGCTGCTATAGAACACTGATGGGAGCTTTCGCTTTGTATTATGGAGGAGCTCCAGAAGGACCCGCGGGCACCGGCAAGACCGAGTCTACCAAGGATCTCGCAAAGGCTTTGGCGATTCAGTGCGTGGTCTTCAACTGCTCTGATGGTATGGACTACATGCAGATGGCCAAATTCTTCAAAGGTGAGGAATTAGCTTCTGATGTCTGCTCGTGGTACGCGTGGTAAGCAGGAGTGTTTGATTTCATGCAGGTTTGGCAAGCTCGGGTGCATGGTGCTGTTTTGACGAGTTCAACCGTATCAACTTGGAGGTGTTGTCGGTCATCGCCCAGCAGATTCAGTGTATTTCACTTGCGATCAAACAGAAGGCTAAGACCTTCATTTTCGAGGGCACCGAGATCAGGTTGGTTCCCACAATTCGTGACCGCTGCGCCACGAAATTGTTTCAGGCTGATCCCCTCATGCGCTGTGAACATCACCATGAATCCTGGCTATGCTGGCCGTTCTGAACTGCCGGACAACCTGAAGGCCCTCTTCCGTCCCTGCGCTATGATGGTTCCCAACTACGCGCTCATTGCTGAGATTACCCTCTACTCCTTCGGGTAGGTCTCATTGCAGGGAAACTGCTGTGACAAATCATTCAACGTCGGGGTGACAACTGAGTCCCCACCAGAATACAGAGTTCATCGAGCCGGGCGTTCGTGTTGATTAGCTTCTCTCTTCACGTGGGTGAATCCTGGATTACGAACCTTGGGGCCATTTTGAGATTGTCTCGGACCCGTCGGACAAACAAAAGCTTACGTGCACTGATCGGGGTGGGATGATCTTCGAAATTAGAAGTGAAACACCTTGCGATAACGCGTCTCCGAGAGAGAAGCGCGAATGACCACATTGATTGATCAACACTGTGGTTTCCCCTGCCTGATCATGTATGACTTCTGTGTAGTTACGAAGACGCCCGACGTATCGGCGTGAAGGCAACCCAGGCTTTGAAGCTTTCCTCGGAGCAGTTGTCTGCCCAGGATCACTACGATTTTGGTATGCGTGGTTTGAAGTCCCTTCTGGTGGCCGCTGGTGCATTGAAAATGAAATACGGCGACCAGTTCCCTGAGGATGTCATCTCCTTGCGAGCGTTCACGGACGTGAACTTGCCGAAGTTCACTAGTGCGGATATCCCCCTATTCAAGGGCATTATCGGCGACTTGTTCCCCGGAGTGCACCTCCCTCCGAGTGACTATGGCCCGCTTATGGCTCAGGTGGGTAGACGTGTGATGGCGGATAGTTGAGAACTCCCAAGTTGTGATGTGAATAATTTTCGATTTGGGGCCTCAATTTTCACGAGCTTCTGTCGTACTCTGATGTGCTGTATAAAGCGTGCTGCTAGGCAGACGTGATTCTCGGCTCGCTACTTGATCGTCACGTCCGCTCGAACTGATTCGGATTCACTCGTTCACGAAAGTGGAAGTAGACTCTCGTTTTCCGAGTCAAGGATTGACATCGAGCGATCTTGGGTCATGAGGGAGAGTGCGTTGTTCGTCGTCTCAGGTGGAAGCTTGTGCTACTGCCAAAAAGCTCCAGCCCACCAGCCAGTTCACGAACAAAGTTATTCAGCTCTGGGAGACGG
>NW_003206671.1:387176-389251 GCF_000006405.1 Perkinsus marinus ATCC 50983
ATGGGTGGTCCTGGACGGCCCAGTGGATGCCATTTGGATCGAAAATATGAACACTGTTCTTGACGACAACAAAAAATTATGTTTAAACTCTGGCGAAATCATCAAACTGTCGCCGACAACTACAATGATTTTCGAGGTTCGTGATCTGGCTGTTGCTTCCCCTGCAACAGTGTCACGATGCGGCATGGTATTCATGGAACCCGACTCGGATCTCGGATGGAAACCCATCGTCCTGTCGTGGCTAGATTATCAGATTCCTGAATTCATCCGCAAGGACCACCGTGATTTTATATGGAGTCTTTTCGAGCACAATTTCAACGTCTGCCTTGAATGCACGCATAGGGTTCGCACGCCAGTGGCTGTGATCGACAACTGGCTGGCGGACAGCGCTTGTCGGCTGATGGAATCTCTATTCGAGGACTCTGAAGAGAAGTATTGTCGGCCGACCCTTGCTGAAGATGATGAAAACTCGCAGACGTTCGCAGAACGGGAGCAGCTTATCTACGCGATATTCTTTTTCTCAATGCTCTGGACGTGTGGTGCCTGCACGGACCAGGAGGGCAGAGGCTTCGTCGAGTCCGTCATACGGGCAATGTTCGAGAACAAAAAGGAGTTCATCAAGAAACAAGAATTTGTCGCGGAGTGGTCCGCGACGGAACTTGTCAGCGGAGTGTCCCCGGCACCTCTACCGAGCAAGGGCTTACTGCACGACTATTTCATTGACTCGACAGACAACGGAAAATGGAAGCCGTGGACAGAAAGGATCACCAATTTCGATATCCCGAAGGACGCGCAATTCCACGCCATCATCGTGCCGACCAGCGACACTGTGCGAAATCAATTCCTGATCAGGACCCTGATTGAAAAGGGCAAGCATGTGCTGATGTCTGGCGTGACGGGCACTGGAAAAACTGTCTCGATAGCAGGAATGCTTTTGAGTGGATTCGACAAGGAAAAGTATGCGACAATCTCGTTCGCCTTCTCGGCGCAGACCACCGCTAATCAAACACAGGATATTATTGACGGCAAATTGGACAAGCGGCGGAAGGGTGTCTACGGCCCTCCACCAGACAAGAAAATGCTCGTCTTCATCGACGATGTGAACATGCCGGCTAAGGAGACTTATGGCGCTCAGCCACCAATAGAGATCCTCAGACAAGGTCTCACGATGAGTGGTTGGTACGATAGGAAGACCTGGGAATTCCGCCAGTTCGTGGACATGCAGTATCTGGCCGCTATGGGACCGCCAGGCGGAGGAAAGAACGATATCACGGATCGGTACTCGAGACAGTTCAACTTGATATTCGTCACGCCATTTGACGACGAGTCGCTTGCAAGGATCTTCACGACTATGGTTCAAAAATTCCTTGGCGTGATGCCGCGAGAAGTTGCTGGTCATGCGGCCACGGTGGTGGCTGCGACTATTGAGGTGTATAACACAATGTCTGCGGAAATGCTGCCCACTCCGGCAAAGTCCCATTACACGTTCAATCTGAGAGATCTCAGTAAAGTTTTCCAAGGCATTTGTCAGTGTACGAGGGAAAGCCTGCCGAAGGTAACTGGGATGTTGTTCAGTAGTGATGAAAAGTAAAATTTCAGGTTGACGATTTGGCCAAGTGCTGGATGCACGAGTGCCAGAGAGTTTTCGAGGATCGTCTCGTGAACAGGCCCGATCGCAACTGGTTCTTCTCTCTGATGAAGCGGATGCTGGACCGCCACTTCAAGAAGCAATACGACCAAATCGTCAAACAGGAACCTATAGTATTCGCGAGTTTCGTGGACCCGAAATCGACGAGCTACATGGAAGTCCAAGACCATCAGAAATTACAGGATAAGATGAACTCATGTTTGGACGACTTCAACGCGGTGTCGAAGATCCGGATGGACTTGGTCCTATTCACGGCCTTCATACAACATATTTGCCGTGTTGTTCGTGTAAGAAAATCGTCGCTCGCCACGAAATTGACTTCCTGACACCGTCTATTACTCTTCCCTTGGACAACTGTCTATCTCGTTCAGCTCCGAAAGTACCCCCGCGTCATCTCAGGTTCTGAAGTTGCCACTCGGGAATGCTC
>NW_003206671.1:389351-405595 GCF_000006405.1 Perkinsus marinus ATCC 50983
GGTGAAGGCGATGAAGACCCCGCCAGGTGAGACACATTTTGGCAGCACGCGAGTGATGTCTTCGTTGTGGAGAGCCAACAGCTTCTCATGCGAGAATCGGAACCACGGTGCGCACATGGTTTCATTCAGGCGGAGTTGTACTGGTGGCTCAAGCCCTGTGCTACTTCTTCGGAGTTAAGCCTAACAAAGTACCGGCCCCTGATGGTAGAGGAAAGGTGGAAGACTTCTGGGAGCCGGCCAAGAAGGAGCTGCTTGGTGATCCAAGGTTGCTCGATAGGCTCATCAACTTCGACAAGGACAATATTTCTGAGGAGGCCATGAAGAAGGTCAGGGAACAAGCACCACGTATGGACTAATCTCGTGGTATCATTTCAGGTCAAACCGTTATATGATGATCCCAACTTCGAGCCTGAGGTGATCAAGAAGGCCTCTATTGCAGCGATGGGAATTTGCAAATGGGCCCGAGCGATGGTCGTGTATGATAAAGTAGCCAAGGAAGTGGGGCCGAAAAGGGCAGCGCTGGCGGAGGCGGAGGGGAAGGCGGCAGCGGCCAAGGCGAAGTTGGCTGAAAAAGAAGCGGAGTTGGCCGAGGTCATCGCACTTGTGGACAAGTTGGTATCAGACTTGAATAATGCGAAGGAATACATGGAGGAACTGCAGAAGCAGAGAGATGATTGTGCCGCCAAGCTCGTCAGGTAACGTAGCCGAATAGTCTTGGTGATGGTATAAGAAAATCTGAATGGGTGCTGCGACTTTTTGCTGAGTATTAGTCGCCGTTGGTCGTCATGTATCATCCTGGATTTCTATGAGACACTATATTCATCCACAGATCGCGAAGTTCAGAGTTAGCTGCTGATTGTTCCTGATTTCAGAGCCGAAAAACTGATCACTGGTCTCGGTGGAGAGAAGTCGAGGTGGACGGCGGCTTCTAATCGCCTTGGAACGGACTACAATAACCTGTCCGGAGACATCCTCATTGCCAGTGGCATTATAGCGTATCTCGGTAAGGTGTCTAAGCCTGGGATCTTCTGCTTCTCACGGTCTTGCTTAGGCGTGTTCACGGCTTCATATCGATCGGACGTGATGGTGCAATGGTTGGGAAAGCTGCAAGAGCTCAAGATTCCTGCAAGTCCTCAGTTCAACTTACAGAACTGTATCGGAGATGCTGTGAAGATCCGGCAGTGGTGAGTAACTCGCGGGTAGAATTTGTTGGCGCTGAGATGGGAATAATTTCGAACGGAAGATTGAGACCGAGTCGATTTCGTTCTTGGTGGTCGTCACTAGCACCAAGGATGATTTGCATGGTGATTTAGCCTGGCACATACCAGCGATGGAGAATTTGTCCCTTCAGGGTGATTGATAAATTGCCGAACGACGGTCTGTCGATTGACAATGCCATCATAATGAGTAACTCGAGGAGATGGCCACTGATGATCGACCCTCAGCAACAGGCGAACAAGTGGATCAAAAATATGGAGAAAAACCTGCAGGTAGGATACCGCGAATTTGGTTGTACTCTGATCGATTCACCCAGGTTTTGCGGCTGACGAAAAACTACGCTAGAGAGCTCGAGAATGCGATACAGTTCGGAAATCCAGTGTTAATTGAAAACATTGCTGAGTCATTGGACCCTATGTTGGATCCTCTACTCCAGAAGGCTACGTTTAAACAGGTGAGCCCTCATCAGGACACGGCGTAATGGAGTTGTTTATCGTCAGGGCAACCTGGAGATGATTCGGCTCGGTGACAGTACAATAGAATGGTCGAAGGACTTCCGTCTATATTTCACCACGAAGCTGCCGAATCCTCATTACGCCCCCGAGATATGTGTCTCGGTTACTATCCTCAATTTCATGGCGACAGTGGACGGCCTGCAGGACCAAATGCTTGGTGAGAAAAATAGCCCTTCATAGCATGTGTATTCGGCGATGAAATGTTTACGCTAGTGATCGTAGTGTGCCGACCGTGAGTGATTTCACGATGTGTAAGGTATCGTGGTTGCCAAGGAAGAGCCGGAGATCGAGGCCAAGCGTGTGAGTCTTGTCGTGGAGAGCGCTCAGTCTAAGGCGCAGTTGAAAGAGATTGAAGACCGCATTTTGGCGTTGCTTTCCAGCGCTACTGGTACGTGGACGTGTGGAAGATCAGGTCTGTAGCGTGTTGTTGTAGGCAACATCTTGGACGACGAGGAGCTCATTGAGACGCTTTCTAACTCGAAGATTGCCAGTCAGAAGATTGAGGAACAGGTTCAACAACAAGAGAGGACTGCAGCGCAGATCCAAGAAACTAGACAAGCATATAGGCCCTTGGCACTAAGGTGAGGCTCGTGCCCTCAGTCAAGCACAGTATCAACCATGGGCTGTTCATCCCGGACGGCATTCGATCAGCGGTGGAGTAAAATCGCGGATTGCTGGCCGGCATTTGCTGGTGTCCATAACTCCGTATACGCGATGGAATTGTTCGATTCAACAGCGTACTCCTAGCCGTCTCAGGTCTGCCTCGTTGTTCTTCGTGGTCTCTGACCTCTGCATCGTCGACCCTATGTATCAATACTCACTCGACTGGTTCATCATGATATTCATAATGTCCATCGACCAGGCAGAGGCTGCCAACTCGCCAGCGGATCGGATGGCCAATTTGGCGAGGTACGCCGAATGTCTTTGGATGGCTTTCGCTCATCTCAACTTGAATGAACCATCGTGACATCTTCCTTTTCGATTCAGCTCTACTATTCGGCTGTTATATGTCATGGTTTGCCGCTCCCTGTTCGAAGCCCATAGGCTGCTATATTCAATGCAGCTCGCATTCAAGATGCAGGAGGTGGACAAGGAGCTCAACTTCAAGCAGATGCGTCTCTTCCTCACTGGTGGTGGCGGCGGTGGCGCTCCTTCTGAGGAGAAGCCCCCCAATACGGCCTGGCTTACCGGTATGAATAGCCGTGCTGATATGGGCAATGAATCATTCAGATATTTCTTGGGGAAGAGTGCTAGAGTTGGCTAAGCTGGGAGAGACCTTTGATGGCTTCCAGGAGGCCTTCAAGTCTCAAGTTGACGGCTGGAAGGTGAGGGCTATCACGTCGTCATTAACTGTCACTAAGCATCTACGCGTCAGGCGATATTTGATTCGGACAACCCCCGCGATGTTGAATGGCCCAACAGTTTCGACAAGAAATGCACTCCCTTGGAAAAGGCACTGGTGCTGTTGGCAATCCGAGCCGACGCGTTGGTGCCAGCTATCCAAGAAATCGTTGAGAAGAAGCTCGGTAAGGCACCGCAATGCGTGCTCGGGAGAATGTGAGTATCTCATGGCTCAGGCAATTTCTTCCTGGAACCACCGCCGTTTGATCTTGAGGCATGTTACAATGACTCGCGGCCTTCGATCCCGCTCGTGTTCGTTTTGTCGAGCGGAAGTGACCCTATGGCTGACATCATCAAGTTGGCAGAGGGAAAGGATATGCTGGCTAACATCTCCGCGATCAGTTTGGGCCAAGGACAGGGTAAGATAGCGCACCGAGTAGTCCGGGCTGAGAACATGGGAATTCATTATCTCACTGTACATGGTCCGGCTCCAGTTTATGGTATGTTCAATCAGGTCCTAAGGCAATGGCAGCTCTCGAAGAAGGGACGAAGCTCGGCAAATGGGTCCTGCTGCAGAACTGCCATTTGGCAGTCAGCTGGATGCCTGTGCTGGAGAAGGCAAGACTGAAGTCGTGTTATTCGGTCAACCATTTCATCTCTTGGAATAACAGGTCGTTGAAGACTTCCGCGAAGATGAGATTAACCTAGAATTCCGTCTGTGGCTCACTGCCATGCCGAGTCCCGCCTTTCCGATATCGGTTCTGCAGAACGGTATCAAGATGACACTGGAGCCTCCCAAAGGTCTGAAGAACAGTCTGGTGCGAGCTTACATGGGTAGCATTACGCCCTAGCTCCGATCAGTGAGAATGTGTTTGTTGATAGGTATGGACGAGGAGTGGTTCGAGAGTTGCAGCAAGCCACATGCCTTCAAGAAGCTCCTCTTTGGTCTTTGCTTCTTTCACGCTGTCATTCTGGAGCGAAGGCAATTTGGTCCACTGGGATGGAATATTCCTTACCAATTTTCCGAGCCTGATCGCGACATCTCCCGTCAGCAGCTCAAAAACTTCCTGGATGAGTTTGAAGGAATCCCATGGAAGGCTCTGAGCTATATGGTTGCCGAGGCAAACTACGGCGGCAGAGTTACGGATGCTCAGGACCGTAGAGCAATCGTCCATATTTTGACGGATTATTATACTGAAAGAATTCTCAAAGACGAGTATAAATTCAGCATAAGCGGCACTTACTTCGCTCCCAAGGAAGGAACGTTGTCCTCCTATATGGAGTACATACGAGGGCTCCCGATCAACCAGACCCCCGAGGTCTTCTGGTTACACAATAACGCCAATCTTACGGCGGCTATCAATGAAGGCATGGAGATTCTGAGAACGGCAGTGATGCTGATGCCGAAGACGGGTGGTGGTGACTCTGAGGAGGGCGAGAAGGAGAAAACTCCCGAGGAGATTTATGGAGAAAAGGCCGCCGAGATAGTCGCGTCCCTTCCTAAAAACTTCGACGTAGACGCGGTTCAGAGGACGTATCCAGTGCGCTATGATCAGTGTTTAAACACTGTCCTGGTGCAGGAGCTTTTGAAGTGCAATAAGTTACTGGACCGGTTGAGAGATACGCTGGTGAACTTGCAGAAAGCCGTCAAGGGTTTGGTCGTTTTCAGCCCAGACCTGGAAGAGGTGGCTGAAGGTCTCCTGAGTAACAAAGTCCCTTCGGTGTGGGCTAAGGTGTCCTACCCCAGCTTGAAGCCGCTAGGCAGCTACGTTGCAGACTTCCTCCAACGTCTGCAGTTCTTCGACGGCTGGGTCGAATCTGACGCCCCATCAGTTTTCTGGTTCTCGGGCTTCTTCTTCCAGCAAGCATTCTTGACCGGAGTCTTGCAGAACTTTGCCCGAAAAGACAAGATAGCTATCGACCGCTGTATCTGGAATATGGAGGTCCTCAAGGCAGACAATACATCGCCAGGATTACCAGAAAAAGGCTGTATTATCCGAGGCTTATTCATGGATGGCGCAAGGTGAGAGTAGTTGACCTCGATGCGCGTTGCAGTGTGGCGACCCTTTCAGATGGGATGACGAAAAGATGGTTATCGCCGACTCGTTCCCCAAGGTGTTATTCTCCGAAGTCCCGTACATTTGGCTCAAGCCGGTCGAAATGGATAGAGATGAGACGAAATACGGGAGGATCTATACCTGCCCAGTGTATAAGACGAGCGAAAGAAGAGGTCAGGGGGATTTGAATTCGATGGCAGCGAATGCATCTTTTGCGTGGTTTTGAATAGTGCACATACTTGACTGCTCAGGTACACTTTCAACGTCTGGACATTCAACGAACCATGTGATGATGATTTTCCTACCAATCGCCGCGGAACATGATGAAACGTTCTGGGTCAAGCGTGGTGTAGCCATGTTGACTCAAATCGATGATTAGTGTGTTCATGGAGCAAGGAAAGTCTTCAAGGGTGTTGAACTACTTACCCAAGTGTTGTATTTTCAGTCACTCATATTTTGAAAGCCGAATTAGTATTAAGGTGTTCTTACCTTATTTCACATAGGTATATGTTCACTCTATGAGGCAATGAACCGATGTCAGATTTATGTTTATCGTTGCTGTATACAAACTCAACACATCGTCATACAGATGATGACGCCGATGATGACCTTCTCGCGAAGCATAAAGATGAGCGGAAGACGCATTTGTCGAGGCGAGGCCATGAGATTTCACTGCCATGTGGATTCACGTGCCTTAAGCATGTGAAGACTCCTGGGATGATCGGAAAAGCACTAGAACCGTCCGCGTACAATTGTATACATATACACGTTTGTTGATGACCGGTACTTGCCGGACTCGCTCGAAAGGCAAGAGTACTGCGCTTGAGGCGGGGCGTACGTTTATAAGGTAGCAGGCATATATATGAGGATGTCGTACGGACCCAGCCCCCCATGGGATTCGCATGAAACCTTGGAGGCGAATTGGTGATTTCGGCACTCATAAATCGATCAATAACAAATCAACGGCAAGGAATAATGTCACTCCAACGCAAGGCACTCTGGAAAAGCACTCGAGTACGGCAATGTGTCACGAAGTACAGGTAAAGACGAACGTCGTATATAACTTGAATACTTGCTCTTCTTCGGGTGATAGAACCACGTCCGAATGAGTCCATCGAAACTTCTTTACGATCTCGCTTTTCGTTTCATAGTGCTCGAGGAAGGCGCCGAAATTTGCATGCAGCACACATTTGAAATTGGCTGCACGAGCTACCGCATCAAAGGCCTTGAAGGGGACTAAGTACTCAGCCTGATCATCGATGCTTTGCATCAGCCAGAACTGGTAGACGACTCCCCACTCGGTTGATCCCTTCTTGTGATCAATCGCCGTACCCTCCTCGTTACCCTCTACAGGGTTGGAGGGAGCCAACTTAAGGAGCTGATCCTTCTCAAAAGTCACACTGTAAACTTCATTGCCGAACTTGGAGGAGCCGTCCGAGGAAAGACTCGCCCGCTTGAGTCTGCTGACGATGGTCTCGCTACAGGGAATCGTGCCGATGAAATTTCCACCAGGCTTGATCACAGTTGCGATGCGGCTAAGGAACTGTTGGGCTGCGTCTCGAGTCTTCATGAGGTAGTGCATGGCCAACTGCATCGACACTGTGTCGAAAACTCGATGGTCATCTCCCGAGCTCGCGCCCTCCCGTCTGACAATTTCCAAAATCTAAAAGGAAGTAATAAGCACACCTGGGGCCGCACGTATATTCACCTTGTCAAACGTGGCCCCGTCCTCTAAGTTGCCCTGCATGAACACGGCACGATACTTGAGCCTCTGTTCACTCTCCGCGTACCGCCGCCTGGCCTCCTCGATAGCCTCTGCTGAGATGTCAACACCGACGTACAACCTGACGCGGGGAAAATGAGCAATCGTGCCCGGTTGACGGCACAACGGGAAAATGTATCAACTCACCGGGGCTTGCAAGCGCTGTATTTCCAAAGATCCTGACCGTGTCCACAGGCCAAGTCTAGTACGACCGGCCCATGCGCGGGAACGAACTTATCGATGAGGACTCGCTTGACTAGATTATTGTACTTCCGCAGGGCACCAACTTCTGATTCGCCCTGTGATATCTGATTCCTCGTCTTGCGATCGTAGTGGTCCTCGACGTTGTAGCTCGCCGCTGCCCCAGTAGAAGTGAAGAGGTTCTCATAGCACAGTGGTGGCGGTGGCATAGTGTCAGCCATCGCTGCTAGAGACTCTGCATTCCTAAGCAGGTCTCGGACCGCTACGCTAAGCCCATGAGTATGCTTTCCAATCATTCTAGTATACTGATTCCGAAGCAGCATTGGATTGACATCAACCCGTAATGCTTGGTTTTGGACAACCACTCGCCACCACAAGTCGGGTCCCTTGTTGAAGCGAAGGACGGTGCAAGCGCCTTCTTTGCCAGAATAATTCTCCTGGAGTACACAGATGTCAACACGTAGATGAACCGAGCTCTCCGGACGGTATAGCAAATATCTCTCGATGACCTCTTCGGCACCTGTGGGGGCGGAGTTGGCTTCCGAGACATCCACGCTAGTCCATCCGGTCTCATGGGCCTTGAGGAACTCGAGGGCTTTCAGTTGGTCATGGAGGGCGTCTTCACTAGTGTTGAAACTCCCCGCCGGATCCATAAAGCACCAACCGCTCGCCCGACTGATAGGAAGGCCGATGGGCTCTCCGGTGGTTTTGTCCGTCAGTGTCACCAGAGAAGCTGCTAACCGCACCTCCTCCTTGGGCCGGGACGCGAGCGCTTTGACCAAGCCTGCCTCAACCCGACGGAAAATGAGGGAATATGAAGAGTCCGACTGCTCAGTGGGGGCGTACATGCGTAGTTGCCGCGGTATACCATCTTTAGGCGGCTGCATAGCTGGCGCTTGGCCTGTCATAAAATGGTCGAACGAAGGTTTCAACCTGCCGAAGATAAACACAGTATGGAAGCGGAGAACACGACAAAGAAACTTGCTAGGAAGCACCATGTCACAGCCATTTGTACAAATTGTAGTCTTCGAAACTGAAGGGAACACGCCATTGAGGCGGCAGGTGCTTCGGAATGAGAGGCCGCCTAAAGGACATGGATGCAGTCCCGACACTGACTATGTCTTCTTACATTTGCCTTGGGGGCACTTGTGGTACGTGGAGATGGTCCGAATGAATGCTGAGGCTCGTGCTTAGAGCCCGACCATCCATATAATGACCACTTACGAACAGTTTATAACTGCGGGCAGAGCGTCAACATCGACGGTTCATAGAGACTCCCGGCAAACGGGCCTACTCCTCCTCCCATCCTGGCTTGGTGCAGATCGACCGCATGAGGGGGCGTCTACCACCACTGGGCCGCTTGTTCCCAGCCAGGACTCTGCTGCCATTGAGGGTGTACTTGGCATCAAGGTAGACCTTGCCATCGCATTCTCCTTGAATCCCTTTAAGAACGAGGTGGACATCTTTCATGGGGTGCTTGAAGAGGAGGCCTGGGTGAGTGTATCGATATAGATCACGCTGTAGCTCTGGACCGCAAGTTAGTCGGTGCGCATACGACCCAGTGTCAACATCGGTGGCTGCCAAGCCATGACCTAACAGACGGAGCAATCGATCCCACCAGAGCTGACCATGTACCGATATGATAGGAGTAGAGCTGAGGGACCGAGGGGACCACAAATGACGTTGCCGTTGGGTCATGCAAAACCGGAACGGCCATAGACATACATTGGAAAAGCCGCAGTGATGGATGCGAAGACAGATGCAAACGACGGGAACACAATACTAAGGCCGAGTGAAACAAGTATATGCAGAGTAACAGTTCTCATAAGGTATCAACACACATCAGGACTCCACCGAAAGCTCGACAGGATGGTCCAGACCCGCCCCGCCGAACCGCCCGAGGCCGGACGAGCTATCAGCGGATCCTGAGCGTCCCCTTGGCATCCTCGGCGAAGCTGCCTCTCCAAGACACATGCTGTCAGGTGCGACCCCGGAATAGCTGGAATAAGCAAAATGAACGAAACAGCGTTGCTGCATGCACCCCGCCTACATCCATTCGATGAAAGGATGGTGAAATTCATAAGGGTAAGCTGGTAGCAATGGCGCGACGTGCTGGAGGATGTAGATGAAATTCTGAGAGAAAACTGGACACAGAGGAGATCAGAATCGGCACACCTCGAGTGTTGGCCAGAAAAAAATGTACTCCCCCAAGAGATCTCCGCTGACGAGGTTGATACTGTCCATCCCGAAAATCGCGGCCGCAGACACTTCGCAGCAATCTAAAGACAGCGAATCTCGGGGAGTTACGGCCTTCATTGCTCTTACTTCCATCCTCACCACATGGTTGGATGACCATGCCACATGGATTCAGATTTGCACTACGACAGTCCAGTGTGCTGGAGAACAAATAAGTCTGCCCTCCTGCGCCAGTTCGGTCCATACCAGGTGAAATCGGGGTTACTGGCAGTGTGACAGAAGGGGTAGGGCCGGTAGACAATGGCACTGAGACCGCAACAGATCGATGAGCGTTCAAGTGCGCATTTTTCCGAGTTCGAGAACTCGGAAGCGATAACATTCCGAGCTCAGAGAAAAAAATTCTGTTCGAGTGAGAATTTCATTGCTCAGTGAGACTCGGAACTCGGAATTTGCAACTCGGACTCGGAATTCAGAGAGGTCGAGGCCCATTCTGTCTGCGCCGAGCACGAAGTAGATATGGAACGGCTGACGCAACTGGCTTACCATGACCACGCCACACCCCAGTCGGCACTCCTGGTCCTCGACTGACCAGTTCGTCACCGAGGTCGACACTAGTGTACGCTATTTGGTAGCCGCCACCATCCTCAGCCGGCAGCTTCTTAAAAGCCCGCAAGAGTTGCATCTTCACAAAACCAGGTGCGCAGTTAGGCGCGTTGAGCACGACATCCAAGAGATCGGTCAAAAGGCATGTCCCTGGATAGGTAAATGATACTAATCTATGATGAAATTGAGTGTGACCTGTTCCTTCTTGCACTGAGTTGCCTCGTCCAGACCCTGCCGCTGGCGACCCTACGGAAGCAGCCATGGTCATACTCCGGGGACTTGCTGCCGATTCGCCTGGCAACATATCTAAAACGACTAAGTCACGGATGACCCACACTAGCCCTGAATGTGCCTACCATGCCGTCTCGATGGTAGCGACAAGAGCATGACGTTGTGCAGGAGAGGATTGTAGTGAGTGTAAGAGAACTCCAGGAGCTTCTCCCGAACCTTGAAGTCACTTCTAGAGCTATCCGAGTCGCCCTGTATGCCGCCTACCAGTTTGGGCGTCGTCCCCTCTGTGTCAAGTTCGAGTACGTTCTCAATGAAGGCCTTGTGGTCGTACATGAGGGCGCCGACATATCTGATATCAGGTGAGTAGCGGCAAGCATCGCGAGTACGAGGGTTACTCTGGATGGAACGGCAAATGAAGCAACCTGGCCCTAGCCATATGCTCAGGAGGGGTAGTAGCCAATCTGTGGTAGTCGACGCGAACCTGCGAATAATCCTGGATGGCATCATCCTGAGGTAGAGTCCTACATTGCAAGGTTGTCTGAGCGTACCACCGAATTCCGCTGGCGGCGTAACTCGTTGCCAGCGATGCTGATCAAAACTTGAATCCGAGTCGTTGTCGCTCTCGGTGGTAGGGGGAAGCGTCGAAGAGTCGTAGTAGTTTACGGAGCCTATCTTGGTGTTGAGTAACGCCGCAGGGCTCCTAACAGTGCACCCACCATCAGCACTGCCATTCCTCTGGTCATCGTCTATATCATCATCGTAAGTAATCGTCGATACGCAAGTCGAGACCTTGAGAAGAGCGTCCTGTGCAATCTTGCGGACGTCCAAGCCGCCTCTACTCGGGCCTAAGCTGAGAGAAGTACAGCTAGCGCGGCTGGTATCAGCGAGTTCACCGCCAACTTGTGTCCCTCGTCGAATGCTTTGCCGACCGCCCAGCGAGTTCTGACGTCCTGAAGCGAGCCGTGATGGATCTGGCCGGAAGACTCGCTGCTGGTCTCTTACCATGGACGGAAGATTTCATAATCCTCGGTGCATGAGTCCGTCGCTGAACCTGCGAGTATATCTTTGAACTGCTCGGGAAGTCACCTTGTGCTCACTAACACGCCAGGCGGGCCTCCGATCATCCCAGAGATAGCCGGTCCACCGCCGAGAATTTTGAGCCATGTCGAATACCTAGTCGAAACCGAATACATATGAAACCAACGGCTTCATACATACTCCGAGACCGCCCATTCGTCGCCATTGAAGATATCGAGCAGTGGGTCTCTGGAAGGACTGATCGTCCTCGTGATTTGAAACGCATCCAAACGACTAGACTGACCTAAATGGAACTGCGAATCAAATTTGACGATGGCAATGTAGCCACCTCTGTTCAAGCGAATATGCTTGTCCAGATGCATGCCTTGAATGATGAACAGTGGGGAGGCTTTGAACACGTGGGTGTATATACCGGCGTCAGCGTTGTACTCGAACGATAGCAGTTTCCGCAGAAACCCGAGGGCGGCGCATGCGGACACCGGAGGATCCTCCGAAAAATTCCCAATCTGAAAATGTGCAAGTTCCAGCTCGACCATGCTCAACTGTTCCGGATCACTTCTGGCAGGAGACCAACGGGGCGCTCGCTGTCACCGATGCGTGGGTGAGGATTCTCGTTGTAGACATATGACCGACCAGTAGGGTCGTACCCCACGAAGAGGAGCTGAATGGAGAGCTCTCGAAATTGAGGTTTGTTTTGCATGAACCAACATTCGAAATCTCGAATGGCCTGTACCTTGTCATGAACAACAATCGCAAATATGGAGCACAATTTCCGCTTGATATCTACTTTATCATTGCCAACGGAATCGTCGTCGACGCCATCCCCGAGAGAACTTGTTTCATCTGCCGTCTCATCTAGCTCGGGAACTTGCGCTAGCTGATACAAGTTGCACGCGTGTGCACGGGAAAGCACGCTCAGACGGTAGTACGTACCTTCCCCACGAAGGCTTCCAACTTGGCCCTTGCTGTTTCGTCAGGCGTCATCTTGATTCGGCTTTCGCTGCGAGTGCCGGAAGATGCGGGTAGCGAACTGATCGGCTGCAAAGAGTTGTCGATGCTGTAAGGACCATGCAACTGCTCCGTGAACGATTGAGCTAAGAAAAACGGCCGTCCGGAAGCGACACATAGCAGACACATGTCTCCTACCACTCACTTCGCTGGGTGGAACCCGCCCTGACATCGGAACAGAGGGATTGCAAAGGCCCGGGCGAGCAGTGATGGGCACTTCCAGAAATTCACACACCTGTCATGATGGAACTCTTGGGGGCAGCTGATTGTTTAGAGTCTCACCACATTCTGCATGCTAGGCGTCATGGCCACCAGAGAGGGCAAGAGGCTGTCCAAGTAGATCTGAAGGCCCTCCCGGCGCTTGGCGACGAACTCAGCGTCGAGGCGAGGAACTGGACGAGACTACAACAGAACCGCTGAGATCGGCCACTCACCGAGCAAGGTCTTCGGTGGTAGTTCTGGTAGATGCACCGCATCCCGTACGGCCTCTGAGGCCGAGACGAGTAATCTGAGAATTCCAAACTCGCATAAGTTGAAACCAGAAAATTCCGCAACAAGAGTTCAACAAGGGACGCAGATGGCAGCTCCGTGAGATGGGTAGAGCGAAATCACAAACACCATGGTCAAGGGGCTGCGGCCCGAGGAATCGACTTGCAAAAAGTCGGGAAACCGGCACAAGGATGAGCACGAACGAGGAACCGCCAGTGCACTAGTGTGGGACCTGTAGAGTTTATGATCGGTCTCGTTGAAAGCGCTATAGCGACGATACACCGTCCATGTGTCACCAGCACCGGATCGACCACCAAAAATATGCAGCTTCACCGTGTACCTGATCAAGACTGAGAATATACGCGCCCGAGATGAATAATTGAGCGCATTGGGGAATACCACGCGTCCCTCACATCGTGTATTGTCTCCCAAAGGTTGGTGTGACACTGTCTGCTGACACTATAGTTGCGCGAAGTTGAAGAACCATCGTGCTAATCGTTCATATCAATTTTCGATTGAAGCAGACAAAGAGCAGCAGCAGGAGCAGCTGGTCGGAAACACAATAGAGCAAAACAGTTCTGCCGAAAAACCCACATCCTCGATGTGCGCATAGAACAACTGCTCGAACGCAAGACCCGTCAACTCTAAGAAAATACGCGGATATGGTCCTTCAGGACGCAGCTAGCCTCAGCGGCGAGTTGAACTTCGATGTACCTGAGCCTCGGCGATAACCACGAGCTCATGCGTTGATCAGCATGACGGACCGAATTCCTGCTGGAACTCCTCCTTCGTCTGTCACTCTGTCTACGGTCACCGCTGCGGGACCTGTGATCTCGTCTGCTCGTAGTGGGAGGTGATTGTCTGCGATCTAACAAGGAGTAGCAGAGCGGTGGGCCGTATTCACAACCAGCAGAGACTGTCAAGAACGCCAGGTGGGAGAGCATTCAAGCGGTCCAACTAGGAAGCAGTTCATTGCAACAGCATACGAGAGAGCCGCCACCAAATGTCGACGACCGAATACGCGCAGTGTTAACTATACAATATACGTAATTTCTGAGACACTATTCGTCGGGCAACATTGCACAGTAATGTCGCAACACGAATAATGCATTATTTCACAATGAGAGGGGACCATGACCGCTCCCAGAGAAATGTGTCTATCTTCCCGTACTCGTTCACCCAAAGGACCGTCCCCCAACCCCTACCTCTATCTCTCCTATGACTCCTAGATCTGGAACGATCGCGCTGTCTAGGGCGTGCGCTAGGGGAGCTACTGCCGTGCCCCTGCTGTTGCTCCATCTTCAGGCCTCTATGCTGATGCCTCAGCCCTGAACTTTCTCTCTCCCTCCTATTTTCGCGCTCCTCCTTCTCCTCCTCCCTAGAGCCCCGACGAGCATCTGAGGGTGCATTGTGGCACTCCCCCGTGTCGAGCCGAGACCTGGAGGTCACCTTCTCTGTTTCTCTTTGGACTCATTGATTCTTGTCTGCGGACGGACTCCGGTTCTTTGCGCCGATTTCCTCCCTCGGCTTCGTCCCTCTCGAACTCCCGTCGAGCTGGCAGCGACTTTCCTGAAGACTTTTCTCTACTACACGGCATTTAGCGCTGACATTCGTACGCTGAATTTCATCATCTCTCGCATTTCCATCAACCACTCCTCTCTCAAGTTCTCCACGATTTGATGGTCGCATTCCGTCTTGAGTAATTCTTCGACCTATCAGACCAACGTCGAATCGGCGAGAGGTAACATAAAGTAAAGCACGCACCGCTCGGCCGCTCTATGACGTCATCCCCCGCCTGAGCGGGGTCCCTGCGAACCCACCGACCGGACTGATCTCGTGACCAGCCTGTGGACCTTTCCCCTAAAGACAGCGACTCGTCAATTTGGCGCGAACATGCTACAGCTGTGAACTCAGGGGAGGAGTCTCACCGGTACAGTACTCCCCTTCAAGCACGACCACCGTAGCGATATCCGATAAAAGGACAATAAATGGTCAACATATAACGCGATCACGAGAAATATTGTGCAAAACGGACAGAAAAATCAGCGCGCGCTGTGAATACTTCGATACTGATGAAATACCGTACGCCTTGACACACATACCAGCTCCCTTATAACCCTCACGGGGCCTCTTCGCGAAAGGATCCTCGCCCGCAGCGATCATTTTCTGAATCTCAGCCTCGCGCTCCTCCCTCTTCTGCTTCATTGCATCACGACGTCTGTTTGGAGCACTCGAACGAGATAACAGCAGATTCGGCAATACTTATCAATTCTCTCCCTGACGTTGTCCAGCACTGCCTGGACCACATTATCGTCCAGTTTTTCAGCGTAAAGATCAAATTTGATCGGCTTACTACGGGCTGTGGAGGCAGGCGAGTTTTCCTGTGGAGTCTGGGGTGAAAAGAGTCAATCAGTGTTGGAGTATGTGCTCACTTTCCTCCGCTGAGCTCAGGATTTTCCTCGCTATATTTTGATGATCTCTACACGGACTCAAAAAGAAGTGTAAGAAAACCAATATGCACGTGCAAAAATTTCCCCACAATTTTCATCTCATCACCAACACATGTAGTTGACCATGTGCATATTTTCCCACACTGTACGTTGTGTCCAACGTGAACGCCATATTCAACGCATGCTTAGAATTTCCGGGAGAGCCACTACACTGGACCTCGCAACAGGGCCCCAAGGAATATGCCAGTGCGATGCTTCCCTCGCGCCTCAGCACCTCTTTCTTTTCAGACTCTTTCTCTTCTTCTTCTTCCTGGATCTGCTCCTCTGCTTTGATTTCCTCCTCGAATTTGTCATGCTTCCAAACAAATCCTCGCGACCCGCTAGACCAGCCTTTACCGCTGAACCCCTTTCCTTTACCTTTACCGAATGGACCGTCACCGTACCTATCACTGCGGAATTTTCAGATCTATTGCACTGAGCCCAGGCGCAGTCAGGCTCCCATTCCACCAAATTTCATAAAGTTGACCAGCAGTTCCGACCTGCCCTTTCCCCAGGATCCCTTGCCGCTGCCCTTGCCAAACGGAGTGAAGGGTCCTCGACGCTCCAGTGGAGGAGGAGGAGGAGGAGGCGGCTGCCTTGGACTCTCCCTGAAGGTCCAGCGAGCAACGATGGTAACAGAAAAACCATCCTTATACGACTACCTTTTCTCATCTCTGCGACGATCAAAGTCTTCCCTGCTGTCGCGATGCCGATCTCGTTCTCGGTTTTCTTCGGGGACCTTGTCCTCTACTTCTACCCTCTTCCGTTCTGATTTATGCTCTCCGCTCCGTTCTTCCCTAGGACTGATCTCCCTGTCATTTCGATGGCGTTGAGGTTCATCACGACGACGGCTGGAATGGCGTCGATCGCGACTAGCCGATCGACTACGACGCCTCTCTCTACGAGTCCTGTCTTCGGAGCGGTCACGGTGTTTCCTGGGCGACGAGTCTTCGCCTAAAACTGCTGTGAGAATAAAGCGAATTTTGGCTCCCTTACCTCGGCGATCAGAGCGAGAGTCCTCTCGCGGTCGTCTCTGCTAGAGCGCCTTCTCCTGCGATCGTCTGGGGACTCACTACGAGCCATAAAGACTAAGAGA
>NW_003206671.1:405695-411472 GCF_000006405.1 Perkinsus marinus ATCC 50983
GGTCGGCCTGCTCTCCGAATGCGAGGCAAACTTGGCTTAAGGTGGTAATGAGATAGACCTGCAGAGTAGTCGATCGGAATTCGGTTGGAAATGGTATTCAGTTCATTCACCCATGATTTGGGGAATTCATTCTCTCAGCAAGTCTCATGAGATTCTCCTGAAAATTCACCACAAGTTAATGTCAAATGTACCTCACTCACGGACGAGTGATGCAGTAGCGACCAAAGTAGAGAGCCCACGAACGAGATGATCGAGCTCTTTGCAGACTAGTCTCCTTGAAAATCGAGTGGAAAGGTTTCTCCGATGACCACCAGATGACAATCTTGAACTCTTGCATTTCCTCAAATAGCCGTTTTCACTATTCAGCTTATCTTTAGCCGTAGCTCGCCAGTCTTCCAGCCTCGATGTCTCGTGACGTCTCGTATGAGATTTCTTACTTCATCATTTAGGTCAACGGTTGGACTGTTCCTCTCGGGTTAGACGGTCTGTTTTCAGGGGAGGCACCCTTCCCTGATGCCAACACGGAGGGTAGGTAAGAACATGTGCTTTGCTAGACGATTTAGTATTTACCAAGTCTAATTGTGATGCTTGAGGGACTGGAATTCTGACGCTGATGAGCGGGCGCAGGATGTGAGGTGTGCCAAACTCGTTGTTGGAGTTTTTCTTATAGACTTGTATCTCGATAGTGATGCTAGCAACCGGTCTCATCTAACGTGGTAAGTTTTCTTCGTGCGACTCGGGGGGAAGTTCCCCCTCGAGCTCAGAGTGATGCTCAGCAAGGGAAACGCCTTCCGCTTCCGTTCGGTCCTTATAGGCATGGTTGTGTATCTTTTCCTCGTGTGAAAACGTTGGAGTTTTGTGTTCGGTTGGCGTCAGCTTAGTGAGGTTGTGTATTTTTTCCTCCCATAGTCTTCTTGTCAGTTCAAGTTTTTCTTCAACGACTTACTAGTGGATATGTTCGCCGCCTCAACCGCTCTTGCCGCCTGCGAGCCCAGCTCTGCTTTCTTCGGTTTCATGGGTATCACTGCTGCCATCAGTTTCGCCAACCTCGGTGCCGCCTACGGTGAGTCGGCTGCCTCCTCCGAAGCGGTTGAACTCCCCATTGATTAGGTACCGCTAAGTCTGGTGTCGGCATCTGCTCCATGGGTGTTATGAGGCCCGATCTCGTGATGCGATCTATCATTCCTGTCGTTATGGCTGGTGTCTTGGGTATTTACGGTCTCATTACTTCCGTTATTATTAACGGTAAGATGGACACCCCCGCTACCTACTCCCAGTACTCTGGCTACGCCCATCTTGGTAAGTCCTCAGTCGGAGTAGAGTGAGCTTGATTCTGTCCTCTTTCGTCAGGTGCCGGTTTGACTGTTGGTCTCTCATCTTTGGCCGCCGGTTTGGCCATCGGAATCGTCGGTGATTCTGGTGTTCGCGCCAACGCCCAGCAACCCAAGCTTTTCGTCGGTATGATCCTTATCTTGATCTTCGCCGAAGCTCTGGGTCTATACGGCCTCATTGTCGGCCTTGTTGTTGCCTCTACTGCCACTGAGAAGGGTGCCGGTCTTTGCAGCTCCTTTGCTCCTCAGTAAGTCGTCTTCCATTCAACGCGTCAGTCGCCGCCCTAAGGGAGGTTGATGTCGTTGTTGAAGGTGGGAGTCGGAAAGCTTCTGTTAAGATGATAATAAGAGTTATATAGGATGATCGTATTTCCTTTAATACGATTAGCTAACTACTACCATTATTGTGCTGATGATATTCCGTTACCATTACTGGACTCATCTGTCTAGTCGTCCGCTCCAATATTTGGTCGTACGCTGGTTGGTGTGGTTCAGTTGTGGTGGTAAATGCTTCATCGGAGTGAACTGCTAGGCAGTTTGTGTTAATGGGGAGGGGCATTTTGTTGTCAATGTTGAGCTGTGTGGAATTATCGTTCTTCCCCTTTTTCCATCTGTATGCCTCACGGGCGAGTGAACGCCCGAAGCAGTCCTCTTGGCACAGTTCGGTGAGTGGGCAGGTCGGTATCGTCGCTTATAGAAAATCGTTCCACCTTTTGCGCTAGTGAGAAAATTCTCTCGCTCTTTGAGATTTTGGAGGTTTCTCAGTGGCATGTATATTCCGCACATGGTTGTATTGCTACGCTTTATCCGAGCAAAGTCGAATAGCTTGTTCGCTTCTTTTCACGCGATGTTAGATCTTCATGAGACTTCGGTGGTATCGCATTTCGCGTCGGTCGTGATATTATCTGTTCCGGTCCAGTGTTAGAATGGTTGAGACGTTTAAGGATGACTAAGGGCTGCAGCGGGTAGGAGAGTCACCGAACTGCGTAGTGTGTGCAGTGGAGCGTCAGTGGCCGAGACATCGGAGTGGTGTGGTTGTCGTTGTTCTAAATGGGTTGTTGCTAATGACATGAATTGTAGGTTTACTGTTGTTGTGATTGGAGAACTCCATTTCGTTCGCTGCTGTTGTTGCTGCGTTTTCAATGAGTCTGTTCCTCATCAGCTTGGGTGTATAGTTGTTGGGAAAAGTTACATTGACCAAAATTGATCTTGGATCCAGATTCTGATTATCGATTTGTGAGAGCGTATTGCTATGGAAGCTATCTGGATCTCATGATGTAATGCCTTCTAGATCAATATGGTCCTATGTCAGGATGATATGGAGCTATCTGGCGTCGTACATCATAAGAGTTTGCAGTGGACATTATTGCCGCTCGTTTGCCTGTGAGGTCTTCACTGCGGCAGCTTCAAGCCTTGACGTTGTCGAGGAGACACTTGGAGCTGCGGGTAAACCGTGGTTGGTTTGTCCATGTCCTATTGTTGGATCGAAATGGTAACTGGATGTTACCGTATGGGATGTGCGGACGTGTTGCCAGTGATGCCCTTCTTGAGTTCTTCCGGGTGAGAGAGTTGGCTGGCCTGGCCGTTTGCTGGGCTCAGTACAGCTCGTGCGATTCCCAGCGATTTCTCTTGCAACTACTATCATAGTTGGGAATCCTGCTCCATTTCCGCCATGGTCGGCGACCGTGTACCGTTGTAGTACTAGAGACCTACTCATTCGAACAAAGGCTGATAGTGTTATTGTCGGTCTTGTCTGTCACTCGCGGGCCGCACCATTACCGTGTCGATGTGATTTCTGTGGATCTCAGTTGATTTTTTGAGGCCAAGCTATGCCAGGTTCGGCTGCCAATCGGACTCCCGTCTACACCGTTGTTGATGCGGGGTAGTATGGGAAGGTACTGCGGGAGTAGATTGGCCTGCCTGTCTTCAGTAAACAGCCTGATCCCTCGAAACCCTCGCATGGACGCTCCGATGATCATCATCGGTAGTGCCCCATTCTCGTCATTGTGCCGTGATTGCGTCGCTTGTCAGCGCTCAAGTCAGGGAGAACTCGCCTGGGGAATATACATACGCGGCCCAACCGGGGGCTGCCTATGCTCTCCAGCACCAAGCTGAACATGCTGCCGCCTATGAGCAGCCTCACTATGCTTCTCCATATGGGTGAGCGAATTGACAAAATCGCGAATCGCCAAACTTGTCTCGAAAAGGTATCCCACTTACGCGACTGTCGGCACTGCGGGTACCCCATACGGCACATACTATGATGGAGGAGTGGGGAATCTTTATGGTGGGCAGAGGTTCAGTTTAGCATTGCATGTCAACTACTAGTTTCGACGTGTTAAGCAATCTCCTTGGCACACGCATTTTGTCCATGGCTCTCTGTTTAGGCATTTCGGGTATCGAGAGCGAGGCCGATAAGGAGGCTCAGAAGCGCAACGGGGCGAGGAGATGCAAGAGAGGCGGGATGTGCTGTTGATCCTGTGTCGCGTATTGGTACCACCGGATTTTTGCTTTCGCAGTACTTCGTAATTCCGGATAACAATGGTGTTCACATACCGTGGTTGTTGTCACTCACTGAGGAAGAGTTGTTGTGTTTTTCGCTGAGTTGTGGCTTATGTCGTGGGCAGCGCTTTCACTATGCAAAATTTCGCCAACATTTTCAATACCGCGTCGAGGTTCAACCCGGCTGCGGTTCTCACCTTCAAGCCTTTGGACGCTCCAGCTAGGAGGCATCTGCAGAAAATGTAAGTCTCAACTAGGGCGCTATAGGAGATGTCCCTCGGCGCTTGAGACACTTAGTCAAAAATAGAAGACGGCTCAATTTTAGCTGAGTTCAGATACGGGATTCTGACGATCGGCGTGGCATGCACAGCAGCTGGCTGTTGGTTTCACATACATGTACTATAGTATTGGGGGTGGGATAGTTTCGTTCACTGTAGCTCACTATGACAGGTTGCGCACATAGGCTCCTTCATCACCGCGATCATGTCCATAGCTCTTCTGATGGGGTCGATGTACACCACTGATCCCTACAACGACCGTATCGACCCTAAGCGCTTGGCTATGTTCGCAGGATTCGCCTTCTTGAAAGGAACCTCTCTGGGACCTCTCATTCACTATTCGGTGATGGTAATATCTGTTTGAAGCGAGCTCATGACTCAAATTATTACGCATATCATCGCAGATTGACCCAGACCTGCTTATGACAGCCTTCTACGGCACACTGGCCATCTTCGCCTGCCTTTCTGCGTGTGCCATGTAGTAGTCCCAATAGCCGTCGCGAGATCGTGATGATACGTTGTCAGATTCTCGCGTAGGCGAGAGTGGCTCTATCTAGGCTCGATTCTGAGCTCGGTGATGCTGTACATGGCCTTAGTCAACATCGGGAATATCTTCTTCCGTTCGAACCTGGTAGTGCATCTCAGGAGAGTCAGCGCTGCTTATCCTTAAAGGCATCTAGGTATTCAACTTGAACCTCTATGGAATGCTCTTGGTATTCATGGGTTACGTCCTGCTCGACACTCAAGTGGCCATTGAGTCCTTCTACAGCGGCTACAGAGACCCTATTAAGGCTGCAGGCGAACTCTACACCGACCTTGTTGCTATTTTTGTGAGTCTCAGTTGATCTCATGTTACTTTCCCGGTGGACCTTGTTCATGCATGAGTGGAATCAGAGTTTCACGTGCGAGGAAGTTTCTGTGGATGTCTCTCTGCAGATTCGAATTTTGGCCATCCTGATGAGGAACTCGGAGGGTCGTAGGAAGGAGGACGACAGACGCCGAAGACGCTAAGATTCCCGTTGAGCCGTTGCGGGCATCACAATCTTCTCTTTGATTCTTGTATTCGTATGAACTGAGTTGCACCAATTAATGGTTCCGTATGGAGGAATTTTGCAGTCGTGATGGGTGCTGGTCTTTGAAACTGCGAGGATGGTGATTGTGCGTCGTGCCCATAGGGAAAGATGTACTTCGCATTCCTTCTCCCTATTACACAGTTTCAACGTTCCTTTGTAAGTGTCTCGAACTCCTAGCTTGTTGGCTGTTTTCCGATGACGTTCGCTTCCCCTCGTCGAGGGTTGCCGGGACTCGCACGTGACGTGAGGAGAGAGATCGGCGCCCACCTCCTCCTCGCCGAAGAAGCGGCCAGGCGGGAGAAGCTAGTGTTGGAACTCGATGAAGACATTCGACTGACGCACGCCGTTCGCGGGTAGGCCCCGAGCAACCGCTTACATTGTCTATTCCATCAGTGTTTAGGGATGCCGTGAAACCCGTTGAGATGGGAAGCAGCCGAAGCCCACATCGAAAGTTCCATGCGGAGAATGTCTTGCGGAGTGCCTTGCGGTCCCTTTTGCGGGTGCTCAGCAGTCGGAGCTCGTTGGACGCGTTAGGCGAGAAGAACATTTCTCTTCTAATCGCCGCGTGCCAGCCGGCAAGGTGAGTAGTTGTC
>NW_003206671.1:411572-416253 GCF_000006405.1 Perkinsus marinus ATCC 50983
TGCTTGGGCGGCTCATCCTGTGCTGTATAGAGAGCTGCGGGTTGAGGAAGTGCGGAAGGCCTGGGCTAAGGAGGAAAGACAGAACGCTCACAGACAGGAGTTGCTCAAGCGGCGTCAGCGTGTGGAGGACTGTACGAAGGTCGTCTCCCCTCAGACCACGGCGGTCACCAGTAAAGAGGACTCGACTTCTCCTGTACTCCCCATGACGTTAGATAGAGACTCGATTCGAGAAAAGCCAGAGCGAGGCATGGTTATGGTGACGATGGAGACGGGCACGACCTCAGTGACGTCAAGAGGAGGATTCGTAGCCAACAGCTTCCCGGAAGTACCCCTGAGTCCAGCGGTTCCGATGGAAGACGTCGCCTCGCTACGATCAGTCGGTCCGCCGGTCTCTCCGACGCTACTACAGCGAGGTCAACTGCTAGGTCCGAGGCTGCAAGTGTCGCGGCGGACTAAGCCAACTCCTCGGAGGGGACCGTTCCGCACGGCTGTGCCGCGTCAGGTTAGCGTGGTCCGTAAGAGTCTGAACCTTGTGTATAGCCATTACTCATCTCGACTTTTCGTCGACCACTTTTCGAAGTCATTTAAGCGCAGTGGGAGGATGGAATCATTCAAGAACAGATCCTGTCTAGGGAGGAAGGGTGACGAAAGCCCTTCCAGAGAGCCAACAGACACTCCATTCGAGAAGTCTGTGGACGCCCCCAGGAACCTGGAGGAGGATACCGACACGGGTCACGAGGCGACTCGCAGCTTGGTTGATCATCATAGTGAGACACCTCTCAATGGTATGATCTCTAGCTCTCCGAAGACCAGTCAGGAGCCTGCCTCTCGCGAATACCTCCAGAGTGATGCCGTTGCTGCTCCATTGTCACTCCGTGAACCGTTTCCAACCGGTACGTTGAAGGACTCCAATGGCCTTCCTTCTGGCTTGGATGGTTTGACCAGGCAACGAGACAGCAACCCGTCGAAGGAGGTGGAGAACATGTTCATGAGTTTCGGTGCTAGCATGACGGCGTTCGCTACTAGCCTTATGGCCAGCGTATCATCGCCAGGGGCCACGAGTCATGAACTGGACCGAGGTGGAAGGACTGTTACGTCGACCAGTGGAGACAACCAAATGCCGTTGGAGGACACGGGGAGTTCTATCCGGGACGACCCGGGCCTGACCGACGAACCTGCAGTCTTACCTCCTGCCAGCGTATCGCAAGCCTTCGAAAGTCTGGGTCATGTTGATTCCCACCAGGCGACGAGATCGGCGGACGAAACGTCCACGTTCGATCATATAATAGCCAAATCTATGCGAAGGCGCAGTAAGAGGATCGTAAGGAAGGCCATCAATAGGGTCAAGGCCAGGTCCGAGGGGAAAACTCGAGGTGACAGTCCCCATGGGAGTTCACAGACGCTGCGGTTGAACAGCATATCTGAGACATCTGAGGAGGATGCCGTTGGATTCGCTGAGGCCTCGATAGACAATACGGCCGCGCAAGCTGTCAAGAAAGTGAATGTTCGTCAAGAGAACACCATAGTCGAGCCCAGAGTGGATGTAGCGTCGCGGAAGCGTGAGGAATTGAATGCAGCGCCTCTCGACTCTTCCTTGTCTAGAGAGTATCGAGGCGGTACTCGGAGAGCTCTTGAGTCACTCAATGAAGTTACCCCGTTCAATGGTAAACCACCTCGTGTTAGTGGAAGTAAGATGAGAGCGAGCGCCAACAAGATTCGGAGCCGTACTCACATAGACTCAACTCTGACCATGAGTGCTTCCAAGCTCTACAAGACATTCATTGCGAGCCGAGACGTTGAAGGCGACAGTCCTCTTTCTAACAGGGGTGTCTCGAAAGTCTACATTCAGTCAATGCTACGGGGAATCTCCCAGAGTAGGGCATCAGGCGCCCGACACCAACGCATACTGAGCCGATCCCGCTTCCACGGAAAGGCCTTGGGGTAGTTGCCGTTTGCACTCCCGCTTGTCACATTGCAAAGGCTTGTTGCCATGTAATACTATGCTTGTCGGTGTTGGATCATGAAGAATTGAGTTGAAGTAATCTTGCAATCTTGATATATCTTGCATTTCCTCAATATTCTCGAAACGTTTGACTCCATTGTGAAGTTTCCATTTTTCGTGTTGCAATTATGCAGCAGGAAGGTCCGGCGGTAAGTGGCGTCCAACAGAATCCCGGAGGGCCCCGTTCCGCAGCCATGCCGCCTCCCATGGGCAGTAAGCATCTGTGCAAGTTATGGTCCTTTCCTGTACTCGTCTTGTCGCAGGTCACCCTGGTCCGAACGGTAATCGTGGCGGGCCTATCTTGCCTTTCGAGTACGGCCCTGATGCTGGCCCGTATAGAGATCAAGTCGAGGTCTCCCAGGAGTTGGTACCGATGGTCATTGGGAAGCGAGGCGCTACCATCTCAACTATGAAGCAGCAGACGGGAGCGAACATATACGTAGTGACTGGGTCGGACATTGTAGGAATTTCAGCTCATTCGACTTTTGTCTATTTTTGCTTCCAAGCACATGGAAGTCCCGAATCGTGGAGCAGCGACACGTTCGTACTAAAATGACAGTACTTGACCTGAGCGGGAATGAACGAGATTCGCCATAAGTATTGTGGGAGCAATACGAGTGGGTGTGGCGATGGAATGATGTTGTTACCGCTGTGATAACTATGAAGTTCACCTTGAAATTACATGTGGTGAATGCTGGTCCCTTGCAGTGGTCAATACAGAGATCTGGAGGTCCAGAGTTCTGAGGATCTTTTCAAGGGAAGCAGACAGGGTTCAAGTCAGTCGAGGGAGGATGGTGCTACTAAGGGGTGCGCAATTTCTGCGAAATGAAGCAAGCGGGCCTAGACTATTCCACGGGAGAATATCAGGGAGCGAAAGCGTCTCGGAATTGTTCATGGAGCGGTGAAGTTACCAGTGCGTTGCGATACCATGAATTGAATGAGGGCGTAGTGGATGTGGTCGACGTCATGAGAAGAATGGCGTTGCGGGTCTTCAATGCGGAGTGCCTGGACTGGCAGCGCGCCGGAATTATTCCCGAGTCGAAGCTTCCTGGGAAATGAGCAGCGTTTCCTGCGAGGTCTTGTGTGTTCTTATGTGCATAGGAAATGCCATAGCAACATCTTTCTCGGAAATTTTCGATTTCCTTGATCCTTCATTTTTTCAGGGAGACCAGTCGACTCGTGAACAAGGTTATAGCATCTTCTTCGTTGATGCACAGACTGAGGAGCAGTTGCAGGTCGGCGAGCAACTGGACGTGTGTAGTCGACCTCTTTTGTGTAGGCCGCAGTTGATGCCATTCGGGAGAAGGTATCCCCACTTGAGCCTAAGGAAGGCGAGATCCAAAAATTCTTTGAAATTCCGGACCACAAAGTCCCGGAGGTTCTCGGACCACAGGGAATCGCGTTGGCAAGGATCAAGGAGCGATCGGGAGCCCGACTAGAAATCAAGGTAAAATAGACGGAGCGAAGCGGTTTTTTTGAGCGAATTCACTCAAGGCCATCCTACCGACGGATTACCACGGCCCGGCTAAGAATATGCCCAGGACTGTCAACTGTGTTGGCACTGAGGAAGCTGTGAGCAAATGTGAGGAGCTCGTCAACAAGGTGAGCGCAAATTCCACAGTCAGCGGTGGAGGGCCCCCTTTGTCAGGTCGTATCGGGTACGGTCACTTGCGCGGACTTGATCTCTGAATACGAAGTTGGGCACCCAGAGGTCCGATCTCAGAAGAGACTCAGCTCCTCTCTACCCTATGACGATACGAAGCGTCGTAGAATGGACTATGGCGAGTATCAAGGAGGCTATGATAGCTCCTATAACGCTGGCTACCAGCGCGGTGGGGGGCCGCCAGGTGGTGGGTATGGCGGTCGCGGACCCATGAAGGGCGGAGGAAAGGGTGGCTGGAGCGAAAGCCCTGCTGACTCCTGCATGCTCGAAGTGAGAAGAGGGCATTCGGTCCGTCTCCAGTTTTGAGGAGAGGCATTTTACGCTATTGGGTCTTACGGCGTGAATATTTGATCCAATGCTATTGACCAATTTGTGCAATCAAACAGTGTTATTGACTTCGCTGAAGTGGGCGTTCATAAGTGTTTCCATATCGTGGGTATTCGCTGGGATGAGGGGCATTGCTCCTCTTCTCCTCATTACTGTACGCTCCTCAGGTCCCCTCTAGTGGTGTTGGAGCTATCATTGGTCGTGGTGGCGAGATTATCAACCAGTTGAAAGAGGATGGGCGCTGCGACATACAGATCTCCAAGAGCGGAGGTCCCTACCGAGAAGTGTCCATCCAGGGACCATATGACGGTATCTTGACTGTGGTTGGATTCATCAACGAGAGACTGGCGGTAGGACGTGCTTGAGCTGAGATTTGTCATATTCATTTTTCAGGGTGCTCACACAGTGAAGTCGATGCCAGCCAATGGGCTCCCCCCTTATCTATTTGGTAGTGGAGGTGGCCCCAGTGGCCCTGGCATGGCCCCTCGTGGAGGTCCTCCCATGAGTGGTGGTCCTGGAAGAATGGGTGGTGGTCCGCGGCCTTATATGCAGCAGAGTTCCCCTCCTCCCCGTTCCTATGGTGGACCGCCGCTGTCTGGTGGTGGTATGCAGGGTGGATCCCCGCAGGGCTATTCGACTCCTCCAGCTCCCCAACCTTGGCAGCAGCAGCCTCAGGGCGGCGGGCCTGT
>NW_003206671.1:416353-425538 GCF_000006405.1 Perkinsus marinus ATCC 50983
GAAGCGTCGTCTGCTTATGCTAGTGCATATTTGGCCGCTGCGTGGCAGCAGTACTACGCATCTCTGCATAGGCAGCAAGCGGCGAGTCGACCTCCCCAGTGAGTACGGTCGGAAACGTCCAATGACAAGGCGCCGCGTAGAGAAGCGAACTAGACTTACAACCATATGATAGCGTTACAGTATTTACTACTTGTGTTGAGTTTCGAGTCCGGCTAGGATGAGTGACTATTCGACGTTATTCAAGTTGAAGCAGATCCAATGGCCGTCTCTGGCTCATCAAAGAACAAAAAGGCCCCAGGAGACGATGAGGAGGAAGTGCCCAAATTGAACGAAGATCTCGAGCAGGCGTTGGATAACGCAGATGAACTAGATGGTGATGCTATTGGGGTTTTGGGATACGCGGGAGCTCGTTGTGGAAGGCATTCATGGGTCGAAGTCGCCATCCACTCACATCTGGTCTGTCGCAGCCACTGAAGTCTCGTTTCGTTGCGTTCCTCGTAGAGCGCCTCGCTGAATGCTATCTCGTAGTGCGGGTGAACTCGACGGATTTCAATCGCTGCGACTTACTCGAACTCCGGCCGTTCAGGTGATGAATCGACCTCCTCTTCATCGGATGAGGATTCGGATGCCGAGATGCTCACTGAGGATGTCGAGAAGAAGATTATGGATACTCTGAATCGCATCAAGAGCCACGACCCAACTCTCAAGGATAGCAAGGAGGCGGTGTTCAAGGATGATGACTTCGAGGTTGAAGGTAGTTAGGATAGTCTAATGGGGGAGCGTGTGAATGCAATGATGATGGTCGGTGGTTCGATCCTCGCGAGGGGCTTTTGTGAAATTACGCCTCCATTCTCAGGGGACGGGCAGAAGAAAAAGAAGTCTAAGAAATTAACTCACAAAGAGCTCATGAGGAAGCGGCTTCTCGAGGAGGGTGCCGAGGCCGCAGTGGAAGACGAGGACGAAGAGAAGCAGGTACGTGATCCATGCTCCATGAGCTTGTGCATGTCTATAACGTTGTGTGGCAGGTAGCTCAGACTTCCCGGCAGGCAGGGGAGGATGCTAGGAGGGCGCTGATGGACGCAATGGGTGTAGATGAAGACGATGAGGATAACGCTGGGAACGACAGCGACGATGACTTGTTCACCGTCAGAGACAAGACTATGGAGGAGAAAGATGTTGAGGTGAGAACTCGAAACCTACCCAAGCGGTTCCTACGCTTTGAATAATTCTCGTTGAGCGTGGTTATTTTCCTTATAGGATCGCGAATACAAAAAGTGGGAGCGGGGCCAGCTGGCAAAGGCAGCCAACGAAGGGAATGAACAGATCCTGATGGAAAGGTAATAATGAGTTTTTAGCAAACAGCAGGCTGACATTCTTGCTAGATACTTCCGGGACTCGGACGAGATGGGCGATAATAAACTGGATGACGAGGATGCTTTCCTGAGGGACTACATTATGAACAAAGGTGGGGGAAATCGAGGCAGTTGACGGGATTGAGAATCGGTGTTGGAGTGTATGTTCGCTTTCTTCAGCTGAAATCAGGAGTTCCCTCACTAATTATAGAATTTCACACATGAATTCGGGTAGAAATGCACAGAAACTACTAATGAGAATTTCACAAAATTTGATCAGAATTTTCATATTGTCATCAATTCATGTAGTTGACTGAATGCACAGTTTCTCACGGGATCAGGCTGGCTGGAGAAGGAGTCTATGCAACCCAATGAGCGTGATTCGGACGATTCTGATGACGAGCTTGACCGCGAGGACGACTTTGAGCGGGAATATAACTTCAGGTGATTTTCAGACCAATTCGGGCCGATTCACTTTCAGCACTCATTTTCCTTTGTCAGGTTTGAGGAGGACAAGGGATCGAGTCTCGTCGGGCACAGTCGAACGGTAGTGTCGGGTTGAGTGTGTTTAGTAACGGCTCGGACATCGGGGTTCTCTCTTCGGATGCTAGGTGACTGATAGTGTACGTGTGAAAGACGATAAACGGAAGAGGAAGAGGCAGGAGAAGGAGGCGCGCAAGGCCGAGGAGAAAGCGAAACGAGCTGAGGAGTTGAAGCGACTGAAGAACATGAAGCGGCAGGAGATTCAACGACGACTCGAGGTCATCGCGAAGGTAGTATCTCTTCTGAGATACTCGAGCGTTTGGTCCGATACGTTTGGTCGGAATTTGGGTTCTTAGGTGACGGGAAGTTCCGCACCGAAACTCGCGGAGAGCGGGGAGGAGCTGCTTGATGCCGAGTGGGACCCCCAGGCACATGATCAGTTGATGCGGGAGACAGTGCTGGGTGACGGGTGAGCAACACTTCGTATCAACACTTCGGATCTTCGATCGCGGAGCGCGTGTTGAGGCAGATTTACCCACAGCGGCTGTCTTGGTTCAGATACGATGAACAGGAGGAGACAGAGGAAAGTGTTGAGGAGAAAAGTCCCGAGGAGAGCAACGAGAGCACTGCCGGCTTCGCTAATGATGAATCTACGCAATGGGGACAATGGGACGGGTTGGAGGCTCAGGACGAGGCCGAGCGAGAGGAGCAGGATGACGAGCATGAGTGGTGGTTGTGTGACGGCTGCCAGAAGCCCGTGCTGCCAGGGAAGAGGATTTTCCAATGCAAGGTGAGATCGCATCGTCCACCCGTAGTCGGTGTACGCTCGTGTGTTAGCAATGTGAGGATTATGTACTGTGTCAACCTTGTCATAAGAACACGACTCATCGTCACGCATTCGTCAAGTCTCGAGTGCCTGAAGGTTGCGAACCCCCAGAGGGCATCGAGCAGATGCTGAATAAAGAGAAGGAAGAGGAGTACGAGATGGACTTTGAGGATATGATCGGTATAAGGACACTCTCTCCCTAGTGTGCGTTTTAAGCAGTCGCCGATCAGGTGACATGCCTACTCGCTTCAAGTACCGGAAAGTTGAAGCCGGCGCGGTTCACAATCTTAGCGTAGAGGACATTATCCACAAGTCCGACAAGGAGCTGAACCAGATCGCGTCACTAAAACTGTATGCCCCTTATCTCGACGAGGGCCCTCGAGAGCCCAAACGAGAGGGCAGTGGTGGCCCTGTGAGTTCCGATCACCCAGGGAAAGGCGGAAAAGGTGGCAAGGGTAAGGGAGGCAAAGGAGGCAAAGGAAAGGGGAAAGGGAAAGGAGCTGCTATGGCGTCGAGGGCTGAAGCTTATGGAATATCGAAGAGGAAGATTCAGAAATCTACCAACGTCAAGAAGCGATAATCGTCCTTGCTTTACCAATACGTATACTTTCATATTCAACAGGTAATTGTGTTTACAATTCTCCGTTTGAGCGATGTAGTCAACATCATATGAAAAATCTATCTATTGGGAATATAAACGAGGCATGGCGGAGTGAAATCCCCAGATTTTGGGCAGATGGAGATTTTACACCAGCGGTAGTTGTTCGGTGAAATTCTAACAACTCGAAGAGTGCCCCATGATTGCTATTCACGGATGAACCGTCGCTGTCGGAGAGTTATCCGGCAGGGTTACGTCTCTCGTGTGCGATCTGTATAGTTCACCGTCAGTAGTGTCATTTGCTCTCTAGAAAAGATTGCAAGTGGTTCGGTAAGCGACTAGTGTCAGTGCAAGGGAAAAGTTTCAATTTCATTGCATTCGACTTGATGTTACAGTTCAATTGCTAAGGTGTTGCTTGACCACTCTTATGACGATGCGATCGGCAGCGGCCAAGGAGAGTCTGAGGGATTCGCCCAAGGCGTCGTTGTCACCGTCACGTAGCGCCACTATCGCACCGGCGCCGTCTTCGTCATCGGCCCTGACCCCTGATCAAGAGGCTGCGGTGCAGGAGGCGGTGATGAAGCAGCTTATGAACTACGGAGAGGGGATGGTCTCCAAGGAACATAGGGCGACGCTGGCAGAGTACGCAAAGGAGGTTTAGAGCTGACGTCAGTTGTTGCATGTATGGACATAGGTACGCGGCGTGTGTACTGCAGACGCAGACAACTGTGAGTGAGATGGTCAGCGAGATGGAGCAGTTCTTGCAGGAGAACGCGGAGGGTTTCGTGAGTTTTTGTCATTTTGGACTCGAACTACATGAACTACTGCAATCAGGTCGAATGGCTGATAGCATTCTGTGAGAATCACGGGCTGCCTCATCCCGAGAGGAAAGCTAAGAAAGTTACTCCGCGAGGTGAGGATTGACGCTCCCGGTTTCCGAATTTAGTAGTGATTGCCAAATCGAGCTGGAATGAGGTTGTCCGCGTTCTCCTATAGGGTATTGATAAGTTCTAACGATAGTGGCTTCGCTTGGTTTGTCGTTTGCCACATCCGAGCCATTTGCTGCCGAGCTAGGTTGGAGGAGGGCTCGTAATTTTGGCTGGATTCAGGTGGTGGTCTTTTCTCAAAGGCGTTGCGAGCAGCCACTGGCCAGCCACCTGCGAGTTCGTCGGGTCTCGCGGTAACTAGCAACGATGTATCACCGTCTGGGGGAGCGGCAGGACGTCAACCTGGCTCTGGGACGAAGCGGGGGGCGGAAGATAAGGGAGGTCCAGATGGGGCCAATAAGATTGCGTGAGTTTTTCGCGTGGGTTCGGTCCGCGGCGACGGCATTCTCGAAGTTTAGTCGCCGAGAGATGAGAGCCATTGCGCGGCAAGCTGATTCAGTGAACTCAAAGAGAGCCTTCACTCTTCTGGCGTCGCAGGATGAGAACAGACATCCTGTCCGGTTACTCGGGCGCAAAGAGCTGAACCAGAGAGCGGTCGCAACGGTGAGGAAATCTCTCGGTGAGGCTCCGACCGCCGGGTAGGTTCAAGTCGCGTCTCCGCCGTTCATGACTGTGTTCGTGACGTCAGACATTCGGGTGATCGAAGTGCCTCCGAAGGCGCTCTCGGTCCACTCATTCGGCCCGTCCCGCCCCCTGCTTATCAGCCGCCTCTCGGACGAGCTTCTCGTGTACAACCTGAGGGCCTCCCACCCACAAGGCAACAGAAAGGAGGAGGGTACTAATCTCGGTCGCTCTTTTTTCCTGACATAAAGTGGTATTGCAGGTACGTAGCCCAAGTCCGGGACGGGGTTGAAATGGCCCCCCATCAGCCGCCTCCGCCGCCTGTACCACCACCAACACAACCGCAGCCCCGTCAGGCTCCTTTCGCCGCGCCGCCCATTACAACCCCACAACGTAGTCATGGGAGGTCGTTTCGATAGGGAGCAGCGTGGTCGATCAGGGAACGAGGATGGATACAAGTGGCGAGCTATTCGAGACGATGCTTTGGTCCGTGCTACTTGTGAGCCGGACTCAGCCCCTGTTGCATCCATCACCAATGGAGAGATTGTGGAACAGTGCGGTCAACGAATAGTAAGAAATAGAATAGCTAGGCAGTTGTTTTTGCCTCATCGCTTTTCTCCAAGTTTGTTGATACCAAGTTTTTCTTGGAGTCGCTTTCTGGCTCGGAAAGAAGGGTCATCAGGTGCTTCAAAGCGGCATCATTCGCATACAAATTCGCCACCCGTCACATCCAAGCTTCCCGGCGCCACTCGGTTGGGTTACTCTCACTGCGGAGTCAGCTGGTGGTGTGCGGTACTTCGAGAAGGGTCCGGATAAGGTACATCGGATGCGGCTGTCTTGCTTTATTTCTATGGCGCGCGACGGAATTTCTCAGGTCCGATATAATGACTCTCAGACGTCCGCTGTGTACGGTGGTAAGGGTGGCAAAGGGAAAGGAAAGGGCAAAGGCAAAGGTGCGATGGCTTCCGGGTAACAGAGGGGAAATGTACTTCATTTTTTTATTTTCTTCTACAGATATTACGCTGGCTCGTTTTCTCCATCGTGGGCTGGCGGATACTCTAGTGGGTATCATAAGCCGAGCTATCTGACTCCAGGCTACTACTATGGTGGATATAAAGGCCGAGGAGGGAGGGGGGCGTTCAGCGGGGCTCCAGGGGGAGTTTCATTTGGCAATATCAAGTGGACTCCGCCGAGTGCGGAACCTGCCACTGAGGTAGGGGTCTCAATATGCGCCATAATTCACAATAGAAAGTATGCAGAGATCTTTCGCTCGATTCAGGCCCAACGTTGAGGAGCTCGCCGAGGTGACTGAGTGTTTTTGAGGGCCTCTCTCAGAGACTGGGCAACGTCTAGTATATTTTCCGATGATGATATCAGTGCTAAAATTTTGATTGCGGTATGGTCCACAATGTGGAGCTAAGTTTTCTGTTGTCTCTGCTCAACTACTGGCATTTCTGTGGTATTAGCGAGATAATATTAGACAAGACGATGATCACATTTGGTAGAAATAACAAGAAGAAAGTCTCAGAAGGATTCTATCATACTTGTGTGCGACGTGTGGCTTTGAGTTCCAGTCGAGTGGGTCGGTGCCATTTCCGGATGATGAGGACTCCTCATTGGGGACACGCTCGGTAGCCCCAATATACTTTAAGCTTCGTTTAATACGCCAGGAGACAAAGTTGCGGACGACCCTGGTTCCTTCCGCCACGGATCGAGGGAGGATGAGAGAAGGTCCAAATCATCTGAACTAGAGCTCAGAAGATGTTCCGTCAAAATGATAACGATCGCTCTGTTCTGGAGGATCCTCAAGCGTCGCCGAGTACGGTTGCGTACGGCACGGCACGCATACACGCTCTGGCGAAGCTACGCTCTGTGTTGACTCGTTCATGTTGGGTTAACGAGTTACCCCAATTGGGGGACACCTTCAACTGTCCCAAGCCAGTCGGAAGTGAAAAAAACAAAAAAATGAAAATGATAACCCATTCTCGGCCTCGGGCTATTCGAGTTTCGGTCACACCGAGCTTCATATGATTGTGTCCACCCCTTTTCATCACGAAGTTTTCAGTGTTAGCACTCGCCTAGGCATTGACTGCTCAACATGATTATGGTAGAATCAGCATTCCAATCGATGAATCGTACGAGAAACTCACCGACGATAACGCAGCTCACACTAGACTCCTCGTACTGCATCACTGGACAACTCTAGACGCTGCTTCATACTGTCGTAGAGACTCTTGTACTTCTCCTCACTGCACTTCGGTACAGCATGACCTTCCTCGTGGATAAGGATTAAGTCCTCATCAATGATATCGTCACAAAACACCATCGACGCTTCATCTGCCCGGCTACTCCTCACCACCACCACATTGGAACTGTCCATTAGCCTTTTAGTCTGAGCCACCGCCGGGCTCACTGGACTGAATAGCACAGCTGTATTCACGAGGCCTTCGCATAACATCCAGTAAGCCATACCGCCGCCCTGCGAGAAGCCGACTACACCGGACGGCCGAACTCGTTGAACTTGCTCTCGCAGGAACTCTTGACTCGAAAGCAGACCTTCGGTGCCGATCCACCCAGTTTCATAGGATACATCCTCGCTGTCACCCTTCCACCACCACTCATAGCCGTCGAGAGCGCCCGTAGATCGTCCATAGCCTGGACCATGGGCTTCATGCGGAGCATTGATGAAGATGAGATCGATGTCGAGGAAATCTCCAAGTCCCGCAAGTTGTTGGGCAAATAAGTCGCTGTTTGTGCGAAATCCGTGTAGTGCAAGCCACTTGGGCCTGTGACTACCCAATGGTCTACTCGGTGTAAACCTCCCAGTAGCAATTTCGTTCAGCGGTAAGTGGCCGACGAGTTCGTTTCCCGTTAGACTCCGCAAGCTCGGCGCGAGTTTTCGGATCGTAGCAGATAGTTGTAAGCGCGCGAGAGAGTCGAATCCAAGCTCGTCAAGCGACTTGTTAGCGAGCTCATCATCCGAGATAGGGCCAAGGACGGAGGCGTTCCCCCTCTGCCGGACAGCTGAGATCAGAGTAGCCAGCCTATTGTTCGAGTCCGTTGAGGAAGACGCAGACGATGCCTCACAACAGTTATGCCATATGGGGGATGCTGGCAACTCGGGCGCTTTCGACAGAGCAACATATATAGCACTGGTTGGTTTGAGATTCACCAGAGGCTTCAGCAAATCCACAGGTACCGTTCGCGCAGCACGTACAGTCACCGTAGGAGACTCAGCGATGAACTTCGAGTCGAGAGCAGTGACAACCAGCGCAGCACCAGTAATAGGATCTTCGTTACAACGTACATCCACTATGGGCGCAGGAGCCATGCCATTCAGTGTCGGCGCCTCCAACTCGACGACCACCTTCCCGATGTTCCTCCCACTGGTGAGTAGCTAAACATCTGAATGTCTCTTATCTATCACTATTAGAACTCACCTCAAGCGCGTTCTTCAGTTCTTGACCAGGGTAGATCGTTACCGGCATGGAGCCCCCGACATCCTGGGCGGCGGCTTCCTGCCATACTCGCCTCATTAGATCGGCCACCTCGGCTGGTTTGGCTGTCCGCATGAACTCATCCAGATGGCATGCACTATATGTCACACCTGAGGGAAGACATAGAGCACGCGCTAAACACTGAGAGTGAATCTAAGCTTAGTGAATGAAGCGATTCGCGGTCCAGTCACCTCTGAGGAAATGGCTCAATGGAAGACTGCTAGCCTCGAGCATCTGCTCTTTTTTTGCGAGGTCAAGTATGAAACCGTTAGAAGCAACAACCTCGAACGACCTGCCATAAACTCGCTAGTGACTACACTGGGGAGATGGAATCGGCTGAATGCGCGGACGCTTACCTCGACAGCTGATCGCCATCAAGAGCACCTATGATGACGTCTGGTCGCATGGCCTTACCAGCCATCATCGGAACATACCATAAAGATGCGTCACGGCTATCGAAGATCTCAGACACACCAAGCCCCTGAGAGATGAGCGAGCAATAGAGATGAAAGCGCGTGCAGAATTTCGAGTCGATCACTGGTCGGGTTATTCCCAACAGCCGCAGCCTACCTCCAACATTCGAACTTTTCTTTCGTCCTTCAGGTTACATGTGCCCATAATGTGATGACCGCGCCTCGAGAGAATGGCGATGCAAGACAGGCCAACACCGCCGGCAGCGGAGTGTACGAGAACCGTCCGGCTGGGGCCTCGGTCGAGACCAGCGCGATAGTCAAGGGCTAAGGACAACGCTAGGGTGGGAAAATCCAGACGCACGACCTACCCAGAATTGACGTAGCATAAGACATGGGAAGCGCTGCTGCAACTGCTGGACCGATATTAGGCGGGACCTGCATCGTTACGGTGTGATAACGTCATGGAAGAGCGGCTTGCCTTGCAACAGTAACTGGCTGGCAGGAGAAT
>NW_003206671.1:425638-434865 GCF_000006405.1 Perkinsus marinus ATCC 50983
CTCTCGTGGTAGACCAGCAGCGCTGAGATAGTTTGCCAGTCAGAGATATTCGCGACCACTACACTCCTCGACTTCAGATGACCATCGGCGAGACTGCTCAAGAGGTTGCCCATGGCTTGGAGACCCTCACGAGGCTGTAAGAAGTGCTCCCCTGCTGTCGGATTAATGTTGTATTTGGCAGACATACTGCTCGCGATCGACTTAGACCAGCCACCCCATTGAATAGACAATACGTCAGCTGAAGACTTCTCCGCGAAGTAGTCGGAGGCGGAGTTGGCGGCTGCGTAAACAGACTGCCCAGGATTGCCGAATGCGCTTGAACTCGAGGAGAACAACACGTACCGAGGACCCGATCCTAGCGCTTTCACGAGATTCACTGGGCCGAGGACTTTCGCGGCAACAGCTCGGTAAAGTTCTTGATAGTCAGAGGGAGCATTTTCAACAACAGCGTCTTCCACCACACCAGCACAGTGGAAAACGACGGTCACCATTCCACGATACTCAGATATGGCGTCGATAAGAGAAGCACTGTTACTGACGTCAGCGATCCGTACGTCGACCGGGCACTGCAGACTGAGCGAACTCAGCGACGAGGAGGCCGCTCGGCCGAGGAGAACGATCTTGTTGCAGCTGAGGTTGTCAACCGCCCACTTTGCAACGAGTTGCCCAAGACCACCAAAGCCGCCCGTAATCACAATGACACCATCACCGAGCTGCTGGCTGAGGTCAGCCCTTGGCGTCGCTGGCGGACTACGGCAGAGTTGCCGAAGCTTAACAGTACCATCTGCCACTTTGTACTCCCCTAAACTGGGCAACTCGATGAACGAGGGCAAGTTCTTCATATCGAGAACTCGGACAATCCTCAAGCCTAGGTTGGAACCATGTTCGGACATGAGCGACCTTGCGAAACCCACGACTGAGCTTGCACACTGGCAGTCACGTATCACCAAGAACGTGTCCATGTGGGAGAGCAGACGGCCGTTCGGTATCAAACTCTCCTGTACAAACTTGATAACATCGCCGAGGAGACTTATAGGATCACTATCGTCTTCGGCGTCTACCACTACGATGGCTCGACCGAGCGACTTCACCACGACGTCGAACTCAGATACATCTCGGCACCACATGACATCCCCGCAGCTCGGAACCCGTCCTAAGAGGCGGATACCAGCGAGCTCCCTCGAAGGTCCATTATCAAGAGAAGGAGGAGTTACCGGAAGGTCTTTCCAGTCCTCAATGTACATCATACTGGTCACGTCAGAGGCAGACGATGCTGGGTGAGAGTCTCTGCTGGTGTCTCGATCTGCCGGCCAGCACTTTGTTCGTCTCCACCCTCTCATCGGCAATGAGAGAACTCTCGACAACCCCTCTTTCTCGGGCACCGGTGGCTTGGATAGGATTCCCTTGGCCCACATTGCACCGCGCAGGACGTCATCAGTCTTGTCGTAGTAGCGCGCCGCGCATAAGACTTCGGCGCTAGGGACACATTCGCGAATAAGAGTTCTCATGCCCGCACCAGGCCCCACATCGATGAACATCGTTCCACTTTCGCCGGCCTCCTTCAGGGCGCGTCCAAGCATCACCGTTCGTCTTGTCTGGCGGCACCAATACCGAGCAGAAGCGAAATCGCACTCGCCATCGACATGCGTGGCGGTGCTGATGAGGTTGTACTTGCAGGGTTTCCTAAGGTCCGGAACGAGGACTGGAATCTCCTTCTCCAATACGGCCACTGCTCGGTCAACGTATGTCGAGTGGAACGCCCCTGCAGTATCTAGCACTTTGCAAGGCACTTTAAGTGTGGCCTTGAAGCTCTCAATCGACTCAGGTGGGCCGCTCACAACGATGCGCTTGTCAGCATTCGCGCAGGCCACTTCGACGCCACTCGGCAGCTGTGATAGATCTTCTAGGGTCAAACCATTTATAGCTAACATTTTGCCTGTGTTGCCTTCAGTGATGAGTCTTGCACGGAGGCGCACGATCTGCAATGCTTGTTTTAAAGGCATCACCCCGCAAACAGTCGCGGCCACCCATTCACCCAGCGAAGCACCGAGCAGCTGGATTCGAGTGGTTTCGGGTATGATACGTAGAATGCGCAAAACCGTAGAATAGGAGATGGCGAACAAGGCGACCTGTGCTGTGACGGGATTCGGCTGGCGATGATAGGTGAGGACAGGGTCCTCGCCCAGAAGAGCAACTATCTCGGGTTCGATGAATACCATTCCAGGCTGAGGCAGAGCCAGACCTTGTCCGGGACAAACAAGCGTAACGCATTCACAAGCACCAGAACATTCATTGACATCCTCGAAGTCTATATTTGCCAACTGAGCAATAGCAGCGTCAGGGAGGGAGCTGGTGACCTCGACGACAGTCCGATACGGAAGGGATGGTCGAAACACGCCGAGCGTGTACGCGACCGACGCAAGATCGACAGAGTCGGGGGAGATCCGGAGGAACTTGATGAGACCCTCCACTTCCTTTCGCAGGCCGTCTTGGCTGTACGCAGAAAAAGGGATACATATGGGAGCCTTCTCAGACACGGCCATCGGTGACTTGACAGCGTGCGGCCCGCTCTCTATGATAATGTGGGCGTTAGTGCCACCAATACCCAGGGCGCTGATAGCCGCAACTCGACGTGATCCATACCACGGCTCGAAGACACGTTGGAGCTCCATGTTCGATGCTTCGAGACGATGCAACAAAAGAGGATTCACATTCCCTGAAAATAGAATCGATCTCCCGTGGGACGGCCTTTATAGTACCTACCTTCCGAGGATGAGCCAGAAGGGACTAACACCGCCTCATATACGCACATAGCGGCTTTAGCGAATCCCATGGCCCCAGCTGCTGTATTCGCGTGTCCGATATTGCCCTTCACGCTTCCCACGGAAATTTTTCCCTCGCCTTTGTTCCTCCAGTATTGACCACTAAGAGCTTCAGCCTCTATAGGGTCCCCAACATACGTCCCAGTGGCATGAGCCTCTATCATTCCCACTTCTCCACTGATGGCACTGCTGCAGTCATTCTGAGCCGCTCGAATAGCTCTCTCGTGGCCGTCGACGCTGGGGGCTGAGAACGGCTCACCAGCCCCATCGTTGCAAACCCCTACTCCCGAGATAAGACAGTAGACCGGATCGCTGTCTCTCAAAGCGTCGTCATAACGTTTCAAGAGGAAGCAGTGACCACCGTTGCTGTTCGCCGTCCCACTGGCCTGGTCGGTGAAGGGCTTGCACTTGCCGTCCGAGCTCCATATCATGCCTTCCTGGCTCGCGTGCTCATTCTGCGGCAGAACCACCGATACGCCACCGCAAAGGGCCATGTCACAGGTCCCATCACGCAGAGCTTCCACAGCTTGGCAGATGGCGACGAGAGCTGATGAGCATGCTGTACCAATACACATGGAGGGACCAGTGAGGTTTAACGCATGGCTAGTGCGCATGGCGATATAGTCCTTATCGTTGCCCATCTCCAAGGTGAAATACCGGTCCGGGTCGGACATGCGAACTGAAGGGAGGCTCTCGCCAGGCTCCAGCAACAGAGATAGATAGTGCGGAAGTGAACCACCGGACACGAACACCTACAACAATAAAAAAAACGAATAATAAGCCGCAGCTGAGGCTCCCTCCGATGCCAACATTACCCCACAGTTTATCGCTTCCCCCGTCTCTATGGCGGGCCCCATGCCTCCATCAGTGAGCGCTTCGTAGGCCATCTCCAGCCACATGCGTTGATGAGGATCCAGCAGTAGGGGGTCCGAAACCCCTCTATGGGACCAGAAGTCAACGTCGAAGCCAGAAACCAGATGTGGGTCTAGATAGTAACCGCCGGGCACATTACCTAATGCCAATACAATAGCAGCTGTGTAGTAGATCGGTGACTTACCAACGCCCGTGTGCCCGTCAGGAGGAGCCGAGAAAGGATTGAACGCGGCCGGCTCGCCCCTGAGGGCCTCCAGAAGAGCCGAAAAACTAGTCTGGCCAATGCCAGGCCACCTTCCACTAGCGCCAACAACAGCAATCCGTCGATCTTCATTCGCATCGCTCCGCCTCAAGCTGGTCCCAAGCTGCAAATTCCTCCTCGGCGCATCACGACCTTGCGTCAAGAAGTCTATGATGTCTCTCGGAGTGTCCAATGTGCCGTCCAAAATGAACTTCGCTGGAATCCTCAATGCTGCCGCTATTCTCATCGCCGTCAAAGATTGACCACCACACTGGCGCCAGAAGGACCCATCAAGAGAGAAATCGATGCCCAAAGTATCCTCCCAGACAGAAGCCACTCGCTTCTCGATCTGTCCACGCATGGAACTTTTACTAGCATTGAGGGTGTCTTGCGAACTCTTCGCGCGAGCCCTCCTCACATCAGCGATAAGCTCCTTGACTTTACCCTTGTCGATCTTGCCCGTTTTCATCATAGGGAAGGCGCCTTGCCAATGAACCGCCCTCTGCGGAACATGTCCTGCGGGGAGGTCCTCGGCACGGAGGAAGTCGAGGAGATCATGGGGCTCCACAGCTCCAGCTGGCGCAGTATAAGCGATCACCAGCTCATCCTGGGCAGGCATCGCGCACACTTCCCCCACCCCTACGAAATCTCGAGCCTTCGCCTCGACCAGGCGCAAGTCAACTTTGAAGCCACGGATCTGACAAGGGTTACACACGACACAGATCTGCGAGGTCGCTCCCAAAGACGGCTCACCTTGACATTATCATCAGCTCTTCCCACAATAGCCAGGCCGAGTCCGTCGATGGGCTTCACCCTGTCCCGAGATCTCCATCCATACCCGGAGCCGAACCCCGCTGCAGTCTGCTCGCTGTCCTCTACATAGGCCATCGTGCCACCAATATGATCCACATAAAGCTCTCCTTCCCCAGCGCCAGCTTCGTCTGACAGAACGACAGTGAAATGCCCAAGCGATATGAATAACAGACAAACTCCCCACTGCTGAGGCAAATAAGGCGAGTGGCTCCACATACCTTTTTCATCTATCTTCTCTATGTGCAATTTCACGTTCCATATGGGATTCCCAATCGGAGCGAACGCCATAGCATCCGACCACAGAGGTATCTCCCCCTCAGTAATAGAGCAGAAAGCCGCATCTCCGGTCTCAGTAGTCGAGAACAAGTTGATGATGCGCGACCCTTCAGGTTGAGTCTCGAAGAACTTCCGACATACCTGTGACCGACTTGCGAGAGGCTAGATGCCTCCTCCTAGCACCGCCTACCTGCACTGAAAGAGGTTCGCCGCTGACTACCACCTTAGGAGGAAGGCGTTCGAGTTCCCCATCTTCCTGAGGAAGTGAAATTAGCTCCGTGATGAAGGCGAGAAACGCTGTGAAAAGTGCATAACTCCCATAACCCGAACTAAGTGCTCTCGCTGAGCCCTACAACAGTCCACACCCTCCCTGAATCTCCACTCTCACGAGACAGTCTCCAGAGGCCTACCTCGCCACTGATATAGTCGAGCATAGCTCCTAGTAGGGAAGGCGTCATGCAATCCACAATAGTCACAGCATTGCAGCGCAGCTTCCTCGCGTGTACCTCCTGACAGCGCCAGCACCCTCATAAGGAGGCCTCCAATTGCAGACCTACCAAATCGTTCAGCTCCTTGTCTTGGATCAGCACCGTCGAGGCGCCGATACAAAGGGGCTGCCACCAATACCACAACAGGAAGAGATTGGCAGCAATAACCTCCCGCATCGCTCCGCTGTTGAAAAACATACGTTCATCGCTCCACGCCCAAAGCATCATATTAATTAAAGTTTTGTGCGTAGTAACAACACCTTTCGGGAGACCGCTCGTGCTCCCGCTCGTCCAGTCCACAAAACACGGCGATTCCGCTGTCGCCAGTATTTGGGGTGCCTCTACAGGGAATTGAACCGGGCTGCTCATTCCATCGACCACGACCTCCTTATTAATAAAGTCCAGCGCTACATCCGTACGACAAGGGATTCTCGCCATACCACCGACTGGAGCAGAGTGAGCCTCCCGATCACAGCAAATCCAAACTTTCGGCACCCAACGCTCAAGCATTCTCTCGCGAGCAGGAGCGTTGGTCAAAGTGCGTCGATCCATCAAAGAAAAAGGCACTCCCGAAGCGGCTAAGGCATACATAACCACGGCCCAGGTGAGTCTCGAGCACGGGGAGTCCGAGAAGGTCACCAAAACATGTGCACCTCGCTCCACCGTACGCATGCACATACGCTGGACAATACCGGCATATGCCACAAACTCTTCGTAAGTGATCGTCTGGTCTCCACATGTGAGCGCCACCTTCTTTGGCTGAAGCTTCCATGCTCTTTCAACCAAGACCGGCCACGGGACGGCGATCAGTGGGTGCGTCGACAAGGCTTCGTGAACTTTGCTCAGGGCGTGTTCGGGATTCTCAACATCTTCCTTAGAAATCTCCATATAACGATCGGCATTTTTACGGATCGGAGATTCAACATCGAGGTGCTCGAGAGTAGCCAGTGCGTATGGCCCCCAAGCGCGGTTCCACATCCACCCAGAGCCTGCCCATACCAGGTGTACAACACGTTACTCGTCCAGAAGCGCTCGGGCGACCAAAGATCACGATCAATTCTGAAAGACCGAAGATGACCAGCATGAGCAGCAGTCCCTCATCCCTATACAGTCCATCTGGTCGTATATAACCAACGCCAGCTCATGAATCCATCCTGTCGGAGCCACTCGACGACGAGGAGGAGGAGGGTGGGCATTTGGTCATCACTCAGGTGGAGGAAGAGTTAGAGGGAAAACTCAAGCTGTTAGCCACTCTGATGACGTCGATGATGCCTTTGAGATGAAGGTGATTAACGTTCCACTTGTGACTCGTATAACCTACCATTTCAGAAGTGTGAGATTTTTTTCAACATAAAAGTGATGCCCTGACTCCTTCCGAGCGCCTACATTGGCTACTCCTATGAAATGCAACACTACCACATTGATACGCACCCTCGACTTCATGTGAGTTGAACGTGAAAATTCTGCGGATACCACCAGCTAGGGTCTCCTGAGTCCTACAACGTGCAGCCTCATACAGATGAAGGACTCCACGTAGCAGTTTTCAGAGCATCCACTATTTCTACATTAACAATACTAGCAGGACCATGGCACCGACCTGGAAGCGAAGAGTTACCCACAGCAGTCGAGACAGGTGCATCATTATACTGCTGGGCAACCCCTAGGAAGGATCCAACGAAGCAATTAATATAGAGCCGTAATCGTATGCCAAGAACCCTACAGACACCCAGCCCTGACCCCCTATGTGCACCCAGGGCACTGGTGAGGACGATTGATCACAGAAGAACGCGAAGACACTGATATACTGCGCTATGAAACTTATCCGATTCCAGCAACATATTGGGGGTATCATATTCACTTAGCGGCCGTAGTTCTCGCGCGCATCTTCGCTCGAGCAGCGCTGATCTGACAAAACGCAAGCAATGCAACGCCAAGATCCCATCAACCACAGGTCAAAACCACCAAGTCCGACTCGGCCTACTACCATCTGCTCCTTAGCGATGAGATGGCCAGTGGACTCGACCAAGTCCAACAGGTTATGTATATCTGAGCTCCACTTATCCAAACGCTGGGTTGTAGTCAGCCTCCGACCGAACCTGAGATAAGGTATGCGACATTAGAGTATGTGAGCTTCGCTCCGCCTACCTGATTATTCCGGCGGGACGGTCAATCTTGGCATCAAGGAAGCCACCAGTCACGAGCTCGCATACTTCCTTCTCAGTCTCGTCCACAGTAACTCCAATCATCTTCGCCCTAGCAACGAGAGCAATGCCACAAGCGAACATTCCAATGGCACCGCGACTTACAGAGACGCAGAATGAATCCTGGTGTAGTACACGGCAGCCACTTTCACGATATTCTGAGGAACACAAATTTCGCTCCGCCGAAAACAAACTATGTATAGGGGAACATCTCGACTACTCACATGTTGGACAACGCGCTTCCGGAAAAGGCTCCACCTCTCGGCCCCGCTGAAAACGAACAACTGCCAGAAGGTCAAAGCGTCTAACCTACCCCAAATATTCCGCCTCCTTGTCGGCAACAGCATCATTGAACACCTGAATTCCACAACATGCTTTTCGCCCAATAAAAAAACCAAGTCAAAGTACCTTATGAGCCTTGACAGTCTCTTCGTTGGGAAGCGGAGATGGCACTAGCTCCTCAGCCAGGAACGCGTTCAGCAAATCACTGACAATCAAGAAATGCCGAGTCCGCATCACCGATAGTTAGCATATGGGAGCTCACCTGTATACAGGGACGCTCTCCAAGCGCTTCTTCTCAGACTCTCGCAGCTTGTACAGAGAATCGCTTTGCTCATTGGTGTAAGGCGACAGGATCAGGTACAACACCGAGCACTCCAGAGCCTAGAAAACCACAACAGGAGGTATGACAGCACACACAGGAAACACTACTACTTCAGTCCATTTGGACTCGTCCTCCTGAGTCTTCTTAGTATTCAGTATAGCTCGGTAGCACTTATACACCTATCAGAACGACGCTGAGAACGATTCCATGCGTCCCGGACTCACCTCCAGGTAGTTCTTCTCGTGAAGCCAGTAGCGAACAAGATACCTATCAGTAGCAACAGCTATCACCAGCTCACGTCCCCATCATTACGTATAGTATGTGATCTTGATATCCTGCATGCCCTCATCTCTCTCCAACTGCCTCGGGTTGATCTTCCTCGATATGATTTGTGTGCCTGTGAAGTCGAATCCTCTACATTCACAGTGCGCATATCCTACGTATGTAGTCGCCTTTTCGCAGCACTAGACGCATCTGAGTGACGAGTGCATGAGATGAAGCAATAGGCTCTTAGATCGCTCCCCACCTGTTCCAGAATGTATTCGGCCTTCTCGTTTTTCTCCATCGCACCACATGTCTCAACCTGCTCATCTTGGATGATGTTCGCGGCCTAACAATTCGAAACGTGTACCGTAGCCTCATGGTGCACTCATAGGTATGACGAATAGACCTGGGGGTATACCTCAATCGGTTCTCCATCTTCCTCCTTCATGTGTGCAAGCCTCAAACGCAGTCGAGCGCGCTCAACTTCGACGAATATCTTGCCTAAAAAATACGTCAAGTCGACGTCAACGTTATCACTCGAACCCCTGAACATTCTCAACGCTCAGCTATCAGATTATCATACAGGCGAAGTCGCACTCTGAGGGTGCACATCAGTGACGGTAAACGACTACTACGGTCCGCCCA
>NW_003203876.1:0-2726 GCF_000006405.1 Perkinsus marinus ATCC 50983
GGGAAGAATTGGCATTACGGTTCTCCCACAATCTGTGCTCATGATTGATCAGTATCCCACGCAAACTCTACAAGATTGTCGGCAAATATTGGAGACCTTAAAATCATATAATTCTGCACCTAATGAATCTCCTATTGATTGGATAAGCTCCTTCTACAATATCAAGGAAACACAGATGCGGGAGGAAATAAGAAATAGGAATAAAGCCGCAAGCAAGGAGCATAGCATATAACACATAAGGACACCCGAGTGATATCGATGTTTTTGGTGATGTCATCTACATGTGATGTATGTCGTGTCCATGTTACTCGCGTTACTAGTATAGTCAACAAATGGTAGATATAAATACCTAGGTATGGAGACCCTACTCGTAATAACACAACTCAACATCGTCACGAACCATCACACTTCATGTTACTTGAATACGACTTCAATGCTATTCCACTATCAGTGACACCACGTTTGACCAATTGTAAGAAGTATTCATCATCCATCATTGGTACAAGAGGCTTCCATCTATCCATCCTAGATGGCTTCATTATCACGGGAAATGTATCTCTATCGTCTAACACTGACTTATCACACCTAGGAATATCCTCATCATTGAATGATGTTGTTGACTGTTGTTCTTGTGGTGGTGGTAGTGGACAGAGGTTCATTGTCGTAGTCTCCAAAGGGTTGCTATCAACGCTGCCTAAATGCACCGAGTAATCATTAAACTCATCATCGACCCGAGTATTCCTCAGCGACAGGTCTCGACCTCCTCCTCCTCCTCGTAGTGGTGGTGGTAGTGGTAGAATAGGTGGGAGTTTCACTGCATTGTCCTCCTCCTCCTCATCATCCTTGTGGTTATCATCCTCCATATACTCTCCTAAGATAGCTGCTTTCCGAGTCCACCTCGGTATAATATTGGGGGTATAACCAGTGACACCAGCACTGCGTGTACTAAAGGAGGGAGTATCATCGAATACAATACGAATCCAACTCCTACCGATATCGTTTAACCATTTCTTCTAGTTGTCGTTGTCGGAGGTTCTCCTCCTTAGCTTGCCTCGCTGCTGCCTCCTCTTGTTCCTTCATGGATTGTCGTTGGACCTCCCTTGCCCTCCTAGCTGCTAATCTCCTTCCTCGAATGACCTCCTCGTTATCAATCATAACATGATGATGATTATGTTCCCGAGAAAGTATATCCTCTTCCCGTATAGCCTTCTTCTTCTTCATCCTCTCCCTGGTTCGTTGTCTAAGATGAGTGACCCTAGCCTTATTCGCAGCAAGCCTTGCCTGAGCCTGGCGTTGGTGAGCCTCTCTCTGGGCAACCTCATCCTCCCTAGCCTGCCGAGCTCTCTCTGTCACCCTTCGAGCAGCAGCATGCTGTTCCCTCACAGCCTTCTCATCATTCATAGCCTTCCGCCTACGACCCTCTTCTGCTGCAATCCTTTCACTTCTCACACGAGCCCTTCGTTCCCTGGCTACACTCCGAAGTGTTTCCGCTACCCTACACTGTAGTTGCAATATTTTCCTCTCTTCCCTTTCAGAATCCTCCTTCACCACTTCCGCCGCCGTTGTGTTCCGTTCCTCATTATATTTGGCTCTGATCCTCGCCCGAGCTGCATGTACTCCCTTCTTGTCTGGAGGCGGCTTTAGAGCACCTCTGTCTGCCTTCAGTTGACCTTCTAATTTCTCTATGTTCATTCGCATCCTTTCAACTTGAGCCCAGTCATAGCCTCGTATCCTAGAGTTATCATTATTGTGTTTCGTCCCTTCCCTCATCATAGTCCTCTTCTTCTCTTTCATCTGTCTAGTTAATTCATCAAGTACATCGAGAGCATGGTGATAGGCTTCACTATTGTCTTTCCCAGTGCCCCGGCTACCATGCCCTCGACCAAGTGTTTTCTTCTCTGGCATGGTACCTCGAGTCGCCAGTTTGTCGTCGTTAGCTGCCTTGGAAGAATTAAGTTGTTCAAGTTCGGCAACAGTAGGGGAAACTGGGCGTTGCAATAACTGCTGTGCTCTAGCCAGGGTATCGGCGACAACAAGAGTTGTTGCCTCGGCCTTCATTTCATACAATGATGTGATTATATGAAGTGAGAAGATCTGCTGATTGAGTTAGCAGTAGTCGGGGCCCTCCCAGTTTAATACAATACTACAACACGCAAGTCCATAAGCCGGATATCCTATCAGAACAGCATTAATCTGATCTGGTGTAAAATGAACACTACACATGTATAACAAATCTGATGGTATAATAGATAGTAATCAAGTATCTTCCTTTAGTGAGCGTCGTCAAGCAGATCCCAATTCAATGCTACTGTCTCGGCGAATTGGATAGCGGTCTCAGAGACCCACTTGAACCCCGTTTTCCAAGGTAGCCAGCCCTGAGGCCAACCTACATGCCCACCGTTATCTGTTATCAATGAGAATAGATACTTAGATGCTGTTGGTGGTAACACAGCTCCAGCCTCAACATGAATGATAGGATCATCACGGGAATGTATCAAGAGAGTTGGTATGGCGATATTCGCGCCACCATTGCTGTATTTCTCACTACAGGCACTCATATCATGATAATAATCAATAACATCATCATAACCATGGACAGCAGCAGGGATCAATGTATCGAGCTCATATAGATCAGTAGGCCTATCATACCACTTAGGATCGGATGGGGAAAAGCCTGTTCTGTTGACCATTGGGCCATGGACTCTCTGCTTAACCTCGAATGCTAA
>NW_003203876.1:2826-4276 GCF_000006405.1 Perkinsus marinus ATCC 50983
TGGATGCCATAACTCTACTGCACACTTACTATCGAATATCTCCCATATTCTAAGGCCACCCGATACCACAATACACCCAGCAAGCACATCTTTCAATGTAGACCCGCATTTAGCCACAACATTAGCAGCAACAACTCCACCCAAACTCCAACCTACTAGATATACAGGTAAGGACGGACCACAACATGAGTGTAGCATATTGATAAGAGTAGCAACATCAGATATCCTACTAGGACAGAATGTATCTTTAGGACCACCAGTAAAGGGTGTTCCTGCTAATCCTCGACCTAACATACAACATGCAATAAACCTTCGTGCTTGACAAGCCTTATACATATCAACAACATAGGATTCAGTAGAGCCACCATTAAGGCCATGTAGTAGTATTACCACACCCTTAGGAGTATCGCCCTCAGGTGGTAAGAGGATATCTAAGCCTATATACTGAGCATCAAGAGGTAACCAACGTCGATGTAGACCTTGTGGTGGTGGTAGAGTACCATGCATTAATACATGTGGTATTATGGTACGTAGATGACCATTAAAAAGATATGGTGTTGGTTTATACCTCTTAAGGGCTCGTTGAAGTGTATGCTGTACCCTTTTACCCATACCTTCTTCTTCTTCGAAATGACCATATATACCAGGATGTATATCCCTACTACCAAGTCGATACCTTACTCTCATCCATAACATAACCCCTATCACACAAGCAGCTAACACCATTAATGGCCTCCTCATCTGATGTGTCTCGGCTAACAACGGTGCTGACAGAATTGCCGTTATTAATATAGGACGTAAGCATTCTATAACGAGCCCAGCTGCAGCTACTACACATGGCATCAAGGGTGGTAGTCGTGGTGGGGGGACTAGGGTAGCCTCGCTAGGGGGTAGACCTACTGTATGCCTACATAGGGCCTCCCAAAATTTGGATGTCACGGACTTTGGGTTATCAGTTCGAGAAGTGGACATAACGGATGAAGGAAGAGGACCCTGACAGATGGCTAACAATAATGGTGAACTCAAGAGATGGGCTACCCATAGACAAGTAGTAGTAACATTATCAACCTACTACTACTCATACTTGATACATTCATTATATGATAATAGTAGTATTAAGAGTACACTGGTATTGGTGGTGTTGTTGTTGGCTATCTAGTTCTGTTTGCTCTTCTTCTTCTCCTACTTATGTTTATCACCATTAATATCAGCACTAGGTGGCAACTTGACAAGGTAAATGTCTAAGGCCTCACATATATCAGTGAGAGTAGTTGTTACCATCTTCCAAAAGGATACAAAGCCGTATCTGATATCCACCACCATGTTCATGTTCATCATAACACACAACAACAACAAGTAGCACTTACACACAGCATGAGATCATCACAGGATTCACCCAGGCTGAGGGTATGACCTGATTATTAATACTACTATCATCCTACACCTAGAG
>NW_003203876.1:4376-20107 GCF_000006405.1 Perkinsus marinus ATCC 50983
TAGCATCTAGGGTCTGAACAAACACAAGATGCCTATCGGCATTAAGATGGTTGCATACCTGTCCAGTGAATACACAGAAGGCGGCCATGAAGAAATGCCAGGTATGGCGGGTCGGCATCAATATTATAAACACGTATATTAGTGAAATAATAGCACAACCAGATAGGGTAATAGCATTGGGGGAAATGGTACGAGGGAACGCCTGAGGAGGGCTACTGGGCTAGTGAGGAGGATATAGATATTACATTTATACAGGCATTCCAGAATGGCATGTAGACCATATCAAGAGGAGTATACTCACCAGCAGAGTACCTAAATACACTCTTACCAATAAGCGTGTGAACGATGATGAGGCGGCTGCTGCTGCCCTTGTTCCTACTTGTGGTGAAGTAGTCTGTCCTTGAGCTCATCACGATCTAGATCTATTGCTCGACCTCCAAGTAATGGTATGTTATCCAAAAACATCGAGGAGGAAGAGGAAAAGAGGCGTATTCAACTACTACGGTCATCGATCATATTCTTAGATAACAACACAACAAGACCACCACATCCATAGGAATACATGATGGTACGGTACTACAAGCATGTACAACCACCCGTAGTAGCTTGTTGTGGATATATCCAATTGTCCCTCTTGCACACACTACTGTTCTTGTCCCCACTATACCCCTCTCAAGGTACCCACTATATACAGCTTATCTCTACAATACACCATCCTTTATAATACTATTACAGACAAGCTTCCGAACACGGTGTCGGAGCACCCTCCACTACACACCTTTGTTAACACCTCTGGATAAAGTGTAGCCTTCTACTTCAACCAGACTGAGGCTATGAGGGACGACCTCCACAGATCGATCATCAAGAATATGTCATGGACTCTTATTGGTATACGGGACAGGTTGAGGGAGACAGATGCTCACACGACTACTACCACAATAGTTAAAGGAATGTACATCGGCTAGGGATCGAACCTCGGGTCGTTAGACACTAACTTAACAAAGCGATAAGTTATGACGTGTGGGAGTTGGAATAAATCAACAACCAGTACCGACACCCGTTATTCTCAGTGCCTCAGCCAGGGATCGAACCCGAGTAACCTTATCGTCGTACACCTCTGTATGAACTCAGCGTCCTTCCAACCCAACCCTTGGGATGGTAGAAATTACGTTGGTAAAGGTGTTGGCCTCAGAGACCATAGGAATGCCGTACACTGACCAAAACCCATATTGTCAAACTGTATTGGCTTACACACTTGAGTAAAGTTGGGTACTCTGTAATTGAGATGTGGTAGGATCTACTAGCAACAGCTGTTCATATATCATACATCTACTACTAGCATTACTTCTTTCTGCATATGACTGGTACGTATGGTCACTACCACACACAAGGAAGATTCATCTTTTAACAAGGACAACCAGCTCCGGGACCAACGAGGGTACAGCTTACGTACCTATAACCGGACCTATTATGTATCTTATAAGCTTGGACATAAGATACTACTACCATAGAGTGCGTAAGATGCCTATGTCCCCATGGTGGGTCTACCAATACTAAATCTGCCTTAATAGGAGGTGTACCTCCTGTGAGGCCATCCTTACCCTTACCACCTACTGCCTCACCACAATCAAGTACCTAATAGAGCTATCATACGATCCCCTACATAGACCTCTACCATCTACCTTGAATTTGATCTCCCAACGCAGTCTAGAGGCATTACCCTTTGCAATAGCAATGGCCTCTTCGTCTGCATCATAACCATAAAACTCAACATCGGCGTCGTTCGATAATCCCCCCCGCACTACCAAGATGAAGTACCTAGTGTAAGGTTAACCTTAGGTAGATGATATGATTATTACATAGCAAATAGATATGATCCGACTCCACACATAGGATCCGACACTACTATATGCTCATTATCTTGATGATGCATTAGTGCTAGATGGGCCACACAAAAGGACACCGCATCAGGAGCACGACTAGCTCTACCTCCCTTACTAATCGACATAACTAAAGATACACGTTATACTCCCACCTTATATTAGGTACCTACCTCTACTAGCATCAATAGCTCCCCATCCATCCTTAGGCCTCCATCCCACTACTATCGTTAACCCCATAACCCATACTACTACTTCCACCTCCGCTTCGCCTGATAAGTCAACAGGTAGGTTACTACCGATAGCATCAGCCGTAGCCTTCTCTAGATCCATAGTATTGAACTCATGTACAGTGCCTTCTTCACCTAGCCTATTCCCAGTAACCCTCCATGACCTATACCCACTTAATATACTCTCATTAACCATACCGGTCAATGCTTTCTGAACATCCTCTATAGTAGGACCAGAAAGGTCATGCATAGCAGTATATATAAATAGAGTATAGTAGCATCCCACAGGCTGCTCTTTATCATACCATCCGAATAAGACCGCATTGAGATGAGGATAATCCTGGATAATAGTAGCCTTACAACAGTGTTGTAGTTCATACCACACCACCTCCCTCATACCATGAGGATAGACACCAAAATACAGCAACCTCTCAGTATCCTCCACACGCTTACGTTTAGCCGACATCACCAACTCGGTTGTCGAGGGTGACCACGACACGTCTACGTGCTGCGTTGAGGAAATGCAAGATTGCAAGTGACGACGCTGCTGCTGCTAGGATCTGAGTAGGCGATCCTGATATTTATACTCGTAGTAGTAGTAATAAATAATGGCGGTAATCGTCCCTCGTAATTTCCGACTTCTCGATGAGTTAGAGAAGGGCCAGAAGGGTGAGTGTGCCAGTGGATGCACATTTGGATTGGAGATACCAGGTAACTGCTGATAATACCCCATACCCATGAAAGTCCTTTTTAGATGATATCACTCTCACTCATTGGAATGGTACCATCTTTGGACCACCTGGGACGGCATTCGAGAATAGGATCTACTCTCTTACATTGGAGTGTGGGCCTGAGTACCCCGATAAGGCTCCTACAGTAGGCACTGTCTACAGTTGGTATGAGGTATCCTACTAGTGTTCTTAGGTTAAATTCAACACTAAGATTAATATCAACTGTGCTGATCCTAAGAATGGTCATGTGAACACCAGATGGGGTCCTTTAGGATCATGGAAAAGGTAAGGGAGCTACCTCCTACTTAGATGATTATGATGTTAATGTCAGAGAGTACACCATTGAAACTGTATTGGAGTCATTACGCCGAGAGATGACCTCAGCTGCTAATAGGAAGCTACCCCAACCTGAGGAAGGTGCTTGCTATTAAAGACGAACTACTACTGCCATTTTGTATACCTGAGTGTAACCCGATGAGTTAGAGGTTGGCATCATCATCATCATAACACTATACTTGGCAATACCTTTCTGTTACACTAGAGTAAGATGTTGAGTTTATAAAAGGAGTTCAAATCGCGAGTGAGGGATCGAAATTCCTCAGGGTTGTTAGTTACGAAGATTGAACTTGTATGGGACTCCAGTCCTCTGTCTCTGACACGTGGGAGAGTGCACTATATTGTTTGGTACGAACGTTAGCAACTTTTTCCATTTTAGGCTGGTTTATGGTGGTAGTAGGCTGGAAAATTAAATAATTATCACGTCCTTTGTATGATGCTATGGCAACAATAGATTGTTCAATGTCCAGCTGCACTACTACCGAGGAATATACCTCGACAATACACTCTAGTAATCTGCCTCGTCCGTAGCCCCTGACTAGCAGGAGTTCCATGTCAACTATTCGACAATTTTGCTCAATAAAAAACTGCAGAATTGCTAGTCTGTAGGGTATTACGTGCTGTTTCCCAAATTATGATATGATGAGGAAATACAGTAGCGATTAAGCTGTACAAGAATTGAGGCTATGAAGTCTTTTAAAGACCTGGTTCTTACATCCACCCAACCAGAGAGAAATGAAGAGGGTGTGGTATGACGGGAAGTATGGTATCGTTATAACCTCCAAACTGAATGAGCAAAAGCTCTTGGGTGGAAGTATACAACAGTTGCGTTAAGCATAGTAGGAACACAAGACAGGACAAAACGGTACACTCATAAACAGACTTGTGCAACCTGTCTCTAGCGCTACTAGGAGGTATCATTCATACCACTAGGGAAGTATTGGACTTGTGTATGAGAGAATTTGTGGAGCATTAGTGTAGTAGTTATTACAGTTGTACTACCAGTAGTACTACTCAATGACTCAGGAGCAGCAGCCTTCTAATGATAATGCGGGACCCGCTAGGGCTTCTACTACTAGTCGTGATAATGGGGATGAGTCCCTTACTTCTACTACCCGAGCTGAAGAGAAGTATGAAGACTCTTCTACTTCATCTAAACACAACCGTACCAAGTGGGAATCCTTCTGTTATTGGGTTTGTATGATATTCTGTTGTCGACCTCCACATGAGATGACAGATGAGGAGAGAGAAGAATGGGAGAAGAGGAGTTTCTGGGATAAATACAAAGGAGCATTCTTCTGTTTTATTCGTTACTTTATTATGTTCATTATTGGTATTGCTGTTGGTATTGGTATATTCTTCCTTGTACTCTATTGTATGGGTATTATTGGTGGATCGAGTAATAACAGTACTTCTAATACTATCGATCTTGGTGAACTACAATACCCGACTGTCGTATCTGGTTATACTAACCTCAGTATTACTATCAGTCCTATTGCAGCAGCATCAGCTTATGATCCAAAGGATTACCTTATCGAAACTCAAGTTGCCACTGGTGGTAGTGGAGGTGGAAGACGTCTACGTTCTGATGGTCCATGGACTGTATCATTGGAGGTTCCCTATGATAAGGACCATCCCACTACTGCTACTCTAACTGGATTAACTGCTGGTGAACAGCTCCTTATCCGTTATAAGATCGAGATGGAAGATTGTCGTGTTAGTAGCCCATCAGTTGCCGTAATGGAAGGCACTAAGAATCCTACTGCCCCGAGTGCTCCTGGTAAGATCATCACCTCCTCATCTGATGTCATCATCACTTCTCTATTGTAGGTTTAATGGCATTCGATACATCTACTAGTAGTGTATCAGTTAGTATTGTACCTCCCACTGCCACTAATGGTGCTGATATAACTGGTTATGTTATACAGCATGCTTTGGTGAATAATGTTAATGATACCACTCCTGATAGTAGCTGGACTAAGGCTGAGATATCACAGGATGATGCTTCTAAGGTGAGATGCTCTACTGTCAGATGTCTTCATTAGATTCCCCTTTCCTTCAGCCCTATACTGTTGATGGTCTTTCATCGGGTCAAGTTGTGATACTTCGTGCATCTTCTGAGAACTCTGCCGGTGATAGTGTATACAGCAAGCCGTACTCAATGATCGCAGATAAGCCCAATGCATCAGTGCCTGATAAGGTTGGTGTGGAAGTCCACTTTTCTATATTCATTGGTCTGTGCTGTAGGTATCAGATCTTGCTGTGCAGTCGACTACGTCTAATTCGGCATCATTGAACTGGACAGCCCCTGCTGACAACGGTGCTATGATATTGAGGTATATCATCAGTGAGGGTGATAATACCTATACAGTTGATGGTCATGATACATCATACACTGTAACGGGGCTTAGTCGTGGTAGCGATTATACATTCTATATTGTGGCTAAGAACTCTCAAGGTGATAGTCCAAAATCAGATGGAGTATCAACTGCGACAACTGAGAGTTGTGAAGCCGATCCTCCGAGTAATGTTATGTTGCAGACGCCTTTCTCTGATGGTGTAAGTGTAAGTTGGAGTAAAGCCAATAATAACCCTCAATGTGATCTACCAGTAACTGCTTATCGTGTTATTGATGATGATGGTAATGAACTATGCCAAGTAGCAGCTAATGATGATGATGGTGCTCTATGGTGTGATGTTACCGGCCTACAGCCCAGTACTTCCTATAATATCAGAGTACAAGCTAAGAACTCTGCTGCTGGATGGTCTACTAAGTCTTCATCACCTGTTAAGATGGCTACTATTGCTAGTGGTAAATGCAACACTAGGGATCAGATTAGATGGTGGGTGACGACCACTAACCCCGCCTACAACTCCATGGACTTTACTGATGCTATCTCCAAGTGTGGCGTTCAAGGTCTTGGAAACGCCGATAAAGTGTCAAGTTGCCTCACTGATTACACTGAGGACCCTAGTAAGACTCCATTCAATCTACCACCAATAACTGATGATTGCTCCATGTGCTATGGTGTGAATGGTGAGTGCTCAATGAAGCACTGTAGTTTCCCATGTGGACTTGGGTCTAAGATTACCTCTCCTGAATGTCTACAATGCAATGATGACTATTGTAAACCAGCTTTCTATTCATGTGCTGGTTTGTATCCGGCTATTGCCCCACCTGATCCTCAGTAACTACAGAGAGGGGGCATAGCAACCGTGAAGGTTGACCTCATGTTTGTTTTCCATCTTCGAGTATCAATTTGAATTTTCGGATTGATATTGTTGCTCGATGACCAGTTCTCGAATATCCCAATAGCGGTATTTTCCCAACAGTGTGTTTGGGAGGACCTCGTCGATTTTTAATGGCTACTATCACTATGATTGTGGTCATCTCTTAGATGTGTTATAACAATTGCCTCCCATAACACGTTTTCGTTCTAGTAGCAGCCATCCTTTTGGCACACCATCTTTTTGTGTTGGTTAGGTTATCATCATCGTTAATTTTTCCTCGTGTCTGAGTTATGTGAATAGATTGAATAAGTGCATTCCTTACCGCTTGTAGGCGATTAATTTTCGGATCTTTCATGGTTGCGTTGGTGCATACTCAAGAACTGTACTAATCATTTTTCCCCTTCGTCTTTTACCATGGGAGTTCACAGTACTCTACCATCATCAGATGTACGCCTCAGGGAATTCTTTTTTTCGGTCTGCCTTTCCGCAAAAGGCATCCTTCCAAGCCTTCACGGCTAAATAAGACCGGTTATTCGGTATGTTCAGCAGCATCCGATTGATCGTGGCTAGCGGCAGCAAGCCATATTGCCTTGTCGTTATGACATACCTACTAGTCGGATTCTCCACACACACAGTGAGGAGATAACGCGTGGTTTGAATTCATGTATCTGATTAGTCGATTATCTTGCCACGGTCATGGTCGATCTTCTGCCGTCCAAGACCCTTGTGTTCATACCTGAGCTCAGGCAAAAATTGGATGCTTAAATATATTCCTTATAGCCTTGGGACATTAGTCCGCATGACAGGACTTTCATCGTTCGAAGAAATCTCTGGGACGAGATAGTTACGGTTACCTGCAGTGTGTTTACGAAATATTCGAAAGCCTTTGTCCAGTTTTCACCAGGTCTGATTAGTCAGGATCAAAGTCCAAACTTAACCTACACAGCATCCAGAAAAATGCCTCACCCTGGAATCGAACTTGGGATCTCACTGATGTCAAACCGAAGCGTCTTCGATAAACTTTCTACGGCGTGGAAGAGTATACGGCTGCCGAAGGACTTGTATAACGTTGAAAACGTTCCTTAAGAGATTCAATGTGAATATCACTGTGTGCACGATACCCATACGGGCTGCGTGATGTAATAACCACTATCACTGCCACTGCCACAGCTTGCGCACGCGTGCAAAAGAGAGAACATCATTACCTCTGCCCCTTACACTGTTTTGTGATCAACTCGAAATCCCAAGATACTCTCTGGAATAGAGAACCGGAAAATGACATCCATCAAACTCTCCAGAGAGCCTGCACTTGAAAGGTATCTCATGCAGACGGTGTCATCGACTTCCCTGTGTCACGCTAAGGTCGATGCTGTCCCCTTTTCTGCTTCTGCGACACAGCCACAGGAATGGGGAGTGGGGGATCGGAAGGTTACTGTAAGCGGCTGCCCACGTCAATACATACAACGGAAAAATACGATTGTTGATAGGTAGTGTTCTGTTCTACGCTTGAAAATGAACAATCCTGATGCAGAATCAGCGGAAGGAGGGGGCCTCCATAAGACTGGGTCCTCTTCCACAACTTCAGATAGAGCTAGCAGCAACAAAAACGACTTCAGTATAGGGGAAGCTTCGTCCCCAAAGGCAGCAGAGTTGCTGGAAACCTCACCAGATGCTAGTACTAGCAAGCTCGATACTCTGGAGAAGAGCCGTACCAAGTGGGAATCCTTCTGTTATTGGGTTTGTATGATATTCTGTTGTCGACCTCCACATGAGATGACAGATGAGGAGAGAGAAGAATGGGAGAAGAGGAGTTTCTGGGATAAATACAAAGGAGCATTCTTCTGTTTTATTCGTTACTTTATTATGTTAATTATTGGTATTGCTGTTGGTATTGGTATATTCTTCCTTGTACTCTATTGTATGGGTATTATTGGTGGATCGAGTAATAACAGTACTTCTAATACTATCGATCTTGGTGAACTACAATACCCGACTGTTGTATCTGGTTATACTAACATCAGCATTACTATTAGTCCTATTGCAGCAGCATCAGCTTATGATCCAAAGGATTACCTTATCGAGACACAAGTTGCCACTGGTGGTAGTGGAGGTGGAAGACGTCTACGTTCTGATGGTCCATGGACTGTATCATTGGAGGTTCCCTATGATAAGGACCATGCCACTACTGCTACTCTTACTGGATTAACTGCTGGTGAACAGCTCCTTATCCGTTATAAGATCGAGATGGAAGATGGTCGTGTTAGTAGCCCATCAGTTGCCGTAATGGAAGGCACTAAGGACCCTACCGCCCCGAGTGCTCCTGGTAAGATCATCTCCTCCTCCTCCTCATCTGATGTCATCATCACTTTTCTATTGTAGGTTTAATGGCATTCGATACATCTACTAGTAGTGTATCAGTTAGTATTGTACCTCCTACTGCCACTAATGGTGCTGATATAACTGGTTATGTTATACAGCATGCTTTGGTGAATAGTGTTAATGATACCACTCCTGATAGTCGCTGGAGTAAGGCTGAGATATCACAGGATGATGCTTCTAAGGTGAGCCCTCTGCCACTGTACAGTCGTAATTGATGTTAAGTTTACCTCAGCCTTACACTGTGGACGGCCTCAGTTCGGGTAATGTGGTCATGTTCAAGATTTCTGCCAATAACAGTGCCGGAGAGAGTCCCTCTAGCAAGCCATATACTATGACTACGGATGAACCCAATGCTTCGACACCCGATAAGGTATCATCGATTCGTAGGGTTAATATAGAGGATTCTTTTTAGGTCACTGATTTGACTGACACTGGTAGCACTTCCAACTCTGTAGCGTTGAACTGGACAGCCCCTGCTGACAACGGTGCTATGATATTGAGGTATATCATCAGTGAGGGTGATAATACCTATACAGTTGATGGTCATGATACATCATACACTGTAACGGGGCTTAGTCGTGGTAGCGATTATACATTCTATATTGTGGCTAAGAACTCTCAAGGTGAAAGTCCAAAATCAGATGGAGTATCAACTGCGACAACTGAGAGTTGTGAAGCCGATCCTCCGAGTAATGTTATGTTACAGACGCCTTTCTCTGATGGTGTAAGTGTAAGTTGGAGTAAAGCCAATAATCCTCAATGTGATCTACCAGTAACTGCCTATCGTGTTATTGATGATGATGGTAATGAACTATGCCAAGTAGCAGCTAATGATGATGATGGTGCTCTATGGTGTGATGTTACCGGCCTACAGCCCAGTACTTCCTATAATATCAGAGTACAAGCTAAGAACTCTGCTGCTGGATGGTCTACTAAGTCTTCATCACCTGTTAAGATGTCTACTATTGCTAGTGGTAAATGCAACACTCGTAACGAAATTCGCTGGTGGTTATCTACTACCAACCCCAGCTATGATGGACAGGCATTCACTAAGGAAATCGAGACATGCAGTATCCAGAGCCTTGGTAAACCCGATAAAGTGTCCAGCTGTCTAGTAGACTATACAGAGGATCCCTCCAAGACTTCTTTCAACCTTCCCCCGATCACTAGCGATTGTGGTATGTGCTATGGTGTCAACGCCAAGTGCTCTATGTCGCATTGCAGTTTCCCTTGTGGTATGGGTACGGCTTCCAACTCGGCAGCCTGCATTCAGTGTAATAACCAGTACTGCAAGCCTGATTTCTACTCTTGTGGAGGTTTGTATACGGCCATTGGACCCCCTGATCCGCAGTAATAATGTCAGTAGTTCCTATATTATATGTATCTTGCCATTTGTGCTACTATCCCCATTGATAGCGGTTCATCACGTTTGTGATGCAATTTTCGCAATACTAATCTAGGCAGCCTAAGACGGCTCTTCTCCTTACGATTCGACAACTGCTGTTTTCGACACTTGAATGTTGTCTTGTCAATCAATCACCCACCCACTGTTATTTCCCTCTAGAGTTACTTCCTGGGACCGGGGTCCATATAACTCTCATCACAGCTTACTCCTAGAAGGCATTAGTCCAAGTTGGTATACTTCCGATTTACAAGTGAACACACCATTGAACATGTTAGTATGTGAAATAAATACTTTATCACAGTGGTATCATCCACAGCTACACATCAAGTAGTCGCAAGGTTCACCCAATTCCCCTACAGCCGCATTGTCACCAAGAGCTCGCAATACTCAAAGAGATGGACCAATGAATTCAGCACCGGTCCACAGAATAGGCATTACATTGATACTGGTGGCCAACTACCAGGATTCCGATAGGAAATCGTAGCTCGGATGAAGAGCATCACCACCGTGACCTTGACTATAGTAGGTACATCGAGGTAAGCATCAACATCCGAACCAATCTAGAACGATATGTCATAAGCTTCTAAGGGGTGATGGCAGTGCCACCTTTGACAAGTACTTACTCACAGTAAAGGACCTCCACAGTGGAGGCCCTTGGAAGGGGTCAACAAGATGTGACTGAATGGGTTATTGACAGACTTGTCATAACACAACTAGGTATATGTGGTGCAGTAACACTAAAGTAGTAGTAGTGATGATGATACATTTGAATGGGGGCCGGGGCGAGGATGATAATTTTCATGAGGACAAAATAGAAAACCACTGCCTCAGAAGAGGCCCACCATGATGATGATAACAACAGCTATGCTTAATGTTACACTCTTCTAGTACAAAATGACCTAGACCAAGAATCGTGGAAGCCGGTATCTCCAATGCATGGACTAAGACGTTGATTCCCGTATTATTGATGATGGTGACGCAGCAATCTGTAACATTGAGGTGACCGGCTGGCGACATATCGGGCATTTAGCTGATACATGTCCAGGATTGGCTTCTTGTACTCTCTGAGGAGATGATATGAACTAACTACTGCCACAATACCCCCACTTACCACAGCACAATCATTGCAAAGGCACATGTGACGGCAAGGGAGTACGACTGTTGTCCTTGCTTCACTCAAGCATATAACACATTCACTGGCCATAGCATCAGCCTCATCATCATAATGTCCAGGGCTTGGGTGGCTCGGACTAGGAGCCGCTTCACCGTTGATGGACTCTTCCTCAGAGGACGACGAAGGAGAATTGCCACCACCTTTAACAACTGAAATGTCAAATATCTCGGCAAGGTATCGAACCGGGGACCTCGGTATAGCAGTACGTACTCTTCCCCTCTACAGTATCTCCTATCTGCTCTACTACTTCATGTACGGCTGATTGGGGAGCTTCAATACCATAAATATCATGCATGTCATACGCTTGGGTAGAGAAGAGTACCCTTTGCTTCAACACCTGGTCACCAACAGTTTCACCAAACCACCCGACAGTCGTCCCCATTATACCTTCACGTTCATCATCAACTCCGTCCCCTCGACAGGTGGAAAACTGAGGTAAGTGAGCTGGCCCTGACAAGATGACACTACTAAGCAACAGATGACATCCTAACGGTATTACTGTACAAATTATATCTTTCGAATTTCCATTAGAATTACTCTTTGACATTATCTCAACCACCGCGGGATACCGATGGGAGCCTTTCGTATAAGCGGTGGAGGACCATCCTGCAGGAAGTGGCTGACGACGATCTATTCTCTGAGAAGAATCTTAAGGTTGAGTGAAAAAGATACAAAACAGGTCCATACCTGGACCTCATCGTTGGTAATGATCTTTTGTCGCAATCCAGCATGCGGTAAGTCATACGTGTATGTCCGCACTGAAGATACAAACCTCGAGGGTCCATCACCTCTACCCAGACTACCTCCCTTAATCTCAGGAATATCTGTCGTATGAGAACTGGCATCCCCCACAACAAAGTAATGCAGTCTCACTGTACATGGGGTCGTCGTATCCACCATAAAGCACAGTTTAGGAGGGGTATTGGTGCTGCAGAGATGACCATGGTCTGTTGTATGTGGTAAACTAAACTCACCCGTCCTCGATGAATTTGATAGTGTCCTTTCTCAAGTTGCAGGGATTCTTGACAACACATGTCTGCTTTATTTCCGGTATAGTCTGGACAAGACTGAATGGAGAGAAGGGTGCTTGATAGGGCCTATGGTACAATTCATGAATATCATCCGAGAGGTCCATGGTTCTATCCCACCTCGGGTCTGCTGTCGGGTCCGGGACATATCTCCCACCTCGGAATACATACACCGGTCTCTGCTGTTGTTGGTACGCTGCGGCCTGACAAGAAACCAAACTCAAATCTTATTCTTAGTATATCATGCTGTTGATATACTAGATAGAGTACTTGCAAACGCTGCTCTTGCTGTTGACGTAGTGGAGATTCACCGGACCAGTTCACAGTCGGCCATAAGCCGCTATCCGACTCTACTGCATTCCGACTACCATCATTCTAATATAATCACCTTATACTATACAACTAGCAATACCATTACCGGAGGCCGCTGCCTAGACTGGACTACTATACTAGACTGCTGTTGTTGTTGTGTAGAGTTAGTAGTATCACGCATGGTGGGCCTTGATATACCCATCCAGGATACAGTAGGCCAGAGACTAAAGGATGTCCCTTGCCGTCTAGGACGAGACTGCTGCTCCTGCTGATGCTGCTGCTCTGCTTCTTGTTGGGAATGCTAACACTTGTATATATGGACCAAGTCTCGGTCCAATGGTAGTGTAGGAAAATATGACCATGTTTTCAGTCAAATGATAAAATGTAGTCAATTTTTAATCAGATTTCGTGCGCTTCTACTCATTTACAAATTGTTATAATGCAGTTCTAAAGCTAACCCCAGCATTCAAGAGTGTGATCGATTATATTCCCGGTATTACCTGTGGTGACTGTGTCCGACCACGCCGAGATGAACTGTTACCCATTATAAGGGAATAAAACAGAAATCCTTACAAATATGTATATACCTCCTATAACTCAAAGGAACACCTTCTTGATAACATCATGTGTCGGCCTATCACGTGGAGCAAGAAGAACATGCTCGTCAATGCAACCCAGTATCTTTACCCACTGGGCTACCTAGAATATTCCAGTGTAGAGTACAAGTGTTAGATACCTTATAGAAGAGGATCCAATAGTTGCTGAATAGCATATTCCTCTACAGTTCGGCGAATGATATTTATTCCATCATCAAGCCCGTCAATAGGTTTTTGAAGGTGGGCACACCAAGTCGTGTACACATCCACAATGTGGAGCCGTCTTCTATCAGTGTCGACTATGGCTTTGACAGAGGAGATAGCAGTAACTCTGTGGTCCGCTACTAGTCCTTATCACCACAGATTGATGTCAAGTCCTTTTCAACACTACTATGCTGAGCCGTCGTGGAGTAAAACTAGCAGAACCCGTCGCTTCGCTCCGGGGTTCTCTAGCTCGCTGACGCTCGGGGGTGTAAGCGATATGTTAAGATACACCAGTTAAATTATGTCCTTGTTGCACTGAATCGAGAACGTAGACCTATGCGTCCTTGGAAGTCTCAGGTTGAGATGAAAAGATCAATGTTATACGGAGCGTGACACTTTTTCAAGTAAGTCACGAGATTTTCGATTTCTTTTCCAACAAGGACAATTCCCTCTGAAATTGGAGCACTCGATACCCAGTCACATAGCGGATACCATATTAAGAGGAATAGGTGACACTCGTAACCGTAACGGTTAAACCATTCCATAGATATTCAGACAAGCGCCCATTCTGACCGCTCTCAACCGTGCCAGTTTCTTACGCAACAATCACCGTACTATGCCACGCTCCTTATTCATTCTCAAGCTAACACTTTCGGAGTAACTTGAGAACACGATTCTGCTAGCGGATCGTATGATAGCAAGGACACAACATAGAGTCGCTCAGAGCCGCCCGCTCTGGAGCACAATCTAATCATTAGATGTTACTAACATCATGTTAGTGTGGATGATATGAGATAGTAGCTAGCACATGGTGATTCACATGCGACTGTATGCTATACTGAGCTCTGTCCAGTCATATGAACACACGATACAACAGAGTCGTCGAAAACTCAGCTTGATAGTACACTGCATTGAATAGATTGAAGCGAGTCGGGCAAACGATGATGGACTTAAGTACTTAATCGGGTAGTAGCAAGTCGAACTCCGGATACGAACTTCATAAACCTGATGGGTCTCCATGAATTGCAGATCAAGATGGCGAATCATTCCCTCATGCAGGCTTTACTGTATATCCATGTTGAGTTTAGTCTTTAAACTCATCTGACTTAGAGTCTCCAAGTTAGAGAACCCGTCGCTTCGCTCCAGAACTCTCAAGCTCGTTTTTGCTCAGAGTAGAAGCAGACAGTGAGTGGAACCCTAGGGCCTATTTCACAAGAAACGCTCCTTAAGGTGCACCTTTAATTTAGGAGCAAGGGGCAAGGAGACGTACACCTTACGCGAGGTGCTTTCACTATAGTTGCACCTCGTGCTCCGCACTGAGGTCCGCGAGGTGCATCTTCAGCTTACGAGTATAGAGCATACCGGCGCGTATGAAAAAGTCGACGCAGTGCTCCGATGAAGCTCAAAAATAAGGTTATGGCCATTGAGTACAGCAAACTCAAAAACACTACCATCAACTCGCTCGAGAACAATCGGTCATCACCGTAAAACTCTAAAGCGCCAAGTCGAATATGCAATTGCAAGTCTAATTGTTTGGTTCAGGGACAGAACATCCGCGTACGAGTGGCTCGCCGCGAGACGCGTGGTCTGGCGGGAAAGAGCGGAACGAACAACCGAGAATGGTAAAGCCGGTGCGATAAAGTGCCATAATGTACCACCGGAGCAGTTTCACGGCACCAAGGAGGGGGCTTGAAATATCTCCTATGAGATCGCCTTACGTGGGGAGACTCTCCCTGCTCCTTGTAGGGTAAGGACTCCCTACTAAGGAGCCTTACGGTGAGGAGCCTAGTGACACCTTACCTCACTCGTACCCCGCAAGTCGTAAGGATGTAAAAGTGCCTTGCAACAAAACCGTAAGGTACCTCACAATTTTTGCTCCTTATGAGGGCTTGTGAAATAGCTTTCTAACGATGCGGGAAAATTATAGCGTTATGTGTGTTATCCTGAAGATCGGGAGTTAGGATCTGATGTGAGAGATATAGTGGCAGCAAGTAGTCTATTACAAAGAATTTCGTAAAACGATAAGGGATTACTTAAATAGGACTTTCATACTACAGCGAGCATTCGCTGTAGAGCACACGTTGACTGGGAGAGTGTATTGCGTATGTGTGACATAAGAAGCGAGCCATGGAAACAGGTTTATGAGAATTCCTGAAAGTATTGAAATCGCTATACTCCTACTGAGGTGCTAATCGTCTTTGAAACATCCCTTGTATCCCAAAGCC